>NC_059290.1:5175485-5230485 GCF_017591435.1 Portunus trituberculatus
TGCAATTCTGAGTTTTGTTACATAAAACGCTGGAATACACCAAAATAACCCCTTTTTCACATATTTCACTTCCTTAGACAAATAGTGTGTTTTGCCTGCAATTTTGAGTTTTGTTGCATAAAACGCTGGAATACACCAAAATAACCCATTTTTTACATATTTTAGTTCCTTAGACAAATAGTGTGTTTTCGTAGCATTTCTGTGTTTTGGTGGAAAAAAGCTAAAAACTGATCAAATTACACGTTTTTCTTAATTTTACTTTGGATTCTCTATACTAGCTTGTTTTCATCAATTTTATCGTTTTGAAGCAAAATAATGTAAAATGACGAATAAGCACAATTTTCAATCGAGATAGTTTTTTTTTCATAAAACACCTTAAAAACACATGAATAAGACGTTTAAACAAATATAGTGTTTTGCTTGCATTTATGAGTTTGATGCATAAAACGCTAGAATACACTAAAATAACCCACTTTTCACATATTTCACTTCCTTAGACATATATTGTGTTTTGCCTGCATTTCTGAGTTTTGGTTCATAAAACGCTGGAATACATCAAAATAACCCCTTTTTGACATATTTCACTTCCTTAAAGAAATAGTGTGTTTTCCCTGCATTTCTGAGTTTTCTTACATAAAACGCTGGAATACACCAAAATTTACCCCTTTTTGACATATTTCACTACCTTTGACAAACAGTGTGTTTTGCCTGCAATTCTGAGTTTTGTTACATAAAACGCTAGAATACACCAAAGTAACCCCTTTTTCACATATTTCACTTCCTTAGACAAATAGTGTGTTATGCCTGCAATTCTGAGTTTCGTTGCATAAAACGCTGGAATACACCAAAATAACCCATTTTATACATATTTCAGTTCCTTACACAAATAGTGTGTTTTCGTAGAATTTCTGTGTTTTGATGGAAAACAGCTAAAAACTTATTAAATTACACGTTTTTCTTAATTTTACTTTGGATTCTCTACACTAGCTTGTTTTCATCAATTTTATCGTTTTGAAGCAAAATAATGTAATATGACGAGTAAGCACAATTTTCAATCGAGATAGTTTTTTTTTTTTAAACACCTTAAAAACACTTGAATAAGACGTTTAAACAAATATAGTGTTTTGCCTGCATTTATGAGTTTGGTGCATATAACGCTAGAATACACTAAAATAACCCACTTTTGACATATTTCACTTCCTTAGACATATATTGTGTTTTGCCTGCATTTCTGAGTTTTGGTTCATAAAACGCTGGAATACATCAAAATAACCCCTTTTTTACATATTTCACTTCCTTAGACAAATAGTGTGTTTTCCTTGCAATTCTGAGTTTTGTTACATAAAACGCTGGAATACACCAAAATAACCCCTTTTTCACATATTTCACTTCCTTAGACAAATAGTGTGTTTTGCCTGCAATTTTGAGTTTTGTTGCATAAAACGCTGGAATACACCAAAATAACCCATTTTTTACATATTTTAGTTCCTTAGACAAATAGTGTGTTTTCGTAGCATTTCTGTGTTTTGGTGGAAAAAAGCTAAAAACTGATCAAATTACACGTTTTTCTTAATTTTACTTTGGATTCTCTATACTAGCTTGTTTTCATCAATTTTATCGTTTTGAAGCAAAATAATGTAAAATGACGAATAAGCACAATTTTCAATCGAGATAGTTTTTTTTTCATAAAACACCTTAAAAACACATGAATAAGACGTTTAAACAAATATAGTGTTTTGCTTGCATTTATGAGTTTGATGCATAAAACGCTAGAATACACTAAAATAACCCACTTTTCACATATTTCACTTCCTTAGACATATATTGTGTTTTGCCTGCATTTCTGAGTTTTGGTTCATAAAACGCTGGAATACATCAAAATAACCCCTTTTTGACATATTTCACTTCCTTAAAGAAATAGTGTGTTTTCCCTGCATTTCTGAGTTTTCTTACATAAAACGCTGGAATACACCAAAATAATCCCTTTTTGACATATTTCACTACCTTTGACAAACAGTGTGTTTTGCCTGCAATTCTGAGTTTTGTTACATAAAACGCTGGAATACACCAAACATAACCCAAAATTTTTCACATATTTCACTTCCTTAGACAAATAGTGTGTTTTGCCTGCAATTTTGAGTTTTGTTGCATAAAACGCTGGAATACACCAAAATAACCCATTTTTTACATATTTTAGTTCCTTAGACAAATAGTGTGTTTTCGTAGCATTTCTGTGTTTTGGTGGAAAAAAGCTAAAAACTGATCAAATTACACGTTTTTCTTAATTTTACTTTGGATTCTCTATACTAGCTTGTTTTCATCAATTTTATCGTTTTGAAGCAAAATAATGTAAAATGACGAATAAGCACAATTTTCAATCGAGATAGTTTTTTTTCATAAAACACCTTAAAAACACATGTCAAAAATGGGTTGTTTTATTGTATTCTAGCGTTTTATGCACCAAACTCAAAAATGCAGGCAAAACACTATATTTGTTAAAACGTCTTATTTATGTGTTTTTAAGGTGTTTTATGAAAAAAAAAACTATCCCGATTGAAAATTCTCCTTATTCGTCAATTTACATTGTTTTGCTTTAATTGATGAAAACAAGCTAGTATAGAGAATCCAAAGTAAAACTGAGAAAAACGACAAATTTTATCAGTTTTTAGCTTTTTTCCACCAAAACACAAAAATGCCAAGAAAACACAGTTTGTATAAGGAACGGAAATATGTAAAAAATGAGTTATTTTGGTGTATTCCAGCGTTTTATGCAACAAAACTCAGAATTACAAGCAAAACATAATATTTGCCTAAAGAAGTGATATATGTCAAAAAGGGGTTATTTTGGTGTATTCCAGCGTTATATGCAACAAAACTCATAATTGCAAGCAAAACACAATATTTGTCTAAGGATATGAAATATGTCAAAAATGGGTTATTTTATTGTATTCTAGCGTTTTATGCACCAATCTCAGAAAAGCAGGCAAAACACTATATTTGTTAAAACGTCTTATTTATATGTTTTTAAAGTGTTTTATGAAATAAAATACTATCTCGATTGAAAATTTTGCTTGTTCGTCATTTTACATTATTTTGCTTCAAAACGATGAAATTGATTAAAACAGGTTAGTATAGAGAATCCAAAGTAAAATTAAGAAAAACGTGAAATTTTATCAGTGTTTAGCTTTTTTCCACCAAAACACAGAAATGCTAACTAAACACTCTCTTTGTGTAAGGAACGGAAATATGTAAAAAATGGCTTATTTTGGTGTATTCTAGCGTTTTATGCAACAAAACTCAGAATTGCAGGCAAAACACACTATTTGTCAAAAGAACTGAAATATGTCAAAAATGGGTTGTTTTAGTGTATTCCAGCGTTTTATGCACCAAACTAAAAAAATGCATGCAAAACACTATATTTTTTAAAACGTCTTATTTATGTGTTTTTAAGGTGTTTTATGAAAAAAAATTTTCTCCATTGAAAATTTTGCTTATTCGTCAATTTACATTGTTTTGCTTCAAAACTATAAATTTGATGAAAAGAAGCTATAACAGAGAATCCAAAGTAAATCTAAGAAAAACGACAAATTTTATCAGTTTTTAGCTTTTTTCCACCAAAACACAGAAATGCCAAGAAAACACACTGTTTGTGTAAGAAAAGGAAATATGTAAAAAAATAAGTTATTTTGGTGCATTCCAGCGTTTTATGCAACAAAACTCAGAATTACAAGCAAAACACAATATTTGCCTAAAAAAGTGATATATGTCAAAAAGGGGGTTATTTTGGTATATTCCAGCGTTTTTTCCAACAAAACTCACACTTTCAGGCAAAACACACTATTTGTCTAAGGAACTGATATATGTCAAAAATGGGTTATTTTAGTGTATTCGAGCGTTTTATGCACCAACACTCAGAAATTTATGTATTTTTAAGGTGTTTTCCGAAAAAAAACTATCTTGATTGAAAATTTTGCTTATTCATCATTTTACATTGTTTTGCTTCAAAACGATAAAATTGATGAAAACAAGCTAGTATAGAGAATCAAAAGTAAATTTAAGAAAAAGGTAAAATTTTATCAGTTTATAGCTTTTTTCCACCAAAACACAGAAATGCTAAGGAAACATACTCTTTGTGTAAGGAACGGAAATATGTCAAAAATGGCTTATTTTGGTGTATTCTAACGTTTTATGCAACAAAACTCTGAATTGCAGGCAAAACACACTATTTGCCTAAGGAATTGACATTTTTTTTTTTTTTTTTTTTTTTTACATTACAAGGGCACTGGCCAAAGGCAAACAAAGTGTTGGAAAAAAAAAAATCCCGCTGGTTGCCAGGCCCTGTTAAGAGGAAAGTAGAAAGAGAAAAACAAAAAATCTAAAAGGAGGGTCCAGTTAACGTAAGAGGTGTCTTGACACTCCTCTTTTGAAAGAGTTTAAGTCATAGGCAGGTGGAAATACAGACACAGGTAGAGAGTTCCAGAGTTTACCAGTGTAGGGAATGAAGGAGTGAAGATACTGGTTAACTCTTGCATTAGGAAGATGGACAGAATAGGGATGAGAAGAAGTAGAGAGTCTTGTGCAGCGAGGCCGCAGGAGGGGAAGGCATGCGGTTAGCAAGTTCAGAAGAGCAGACAGCATGAAAACAGCGGTAGAAGACAGATAAAGATGCAACATTGCGGCGGTGACTTAAAGAATCAAGACAGTCAGTTAGAGGAGAAGAGTTGATAAGACGAAAAGCTTTAGATTCCACCTTGTTTAGTAAAGCTGTGTGTGGATCCCCAGACATGAGAGCCATACTCCATACACGGGCGGATAAGGCCCTTGTACAGAGCAAGCAGCTGGGAGGGAGAGAAAATGGACGAAGACGCCATAGGACACCTAACTTCTTGGAAGCTGATTTAGCAAGAGTAGAGATGTGAAATTTCCAGTTTAGATTTTTAGTGAAGGATAGACCGAGTGTGTTTAATGTAGAGGAGAGGGAAGTTGAGTGTTATTGAAGAAGAGAGGATAGTTGTCTGGAAGGTTATGTCGAGTAGATAGTTGTAGAAATTGAGTTTTTGAGGCATTGAACAAAACCAGGTTTCTCTGCCCCAATCAGAAACAAGTGAAAGATCAGAAGTTAGGCGTCCTATAGCATCTCGCCTTGAGTCATTTAATTGTTGTTGGGTTGGGCGTCTGTTGAACGCTGTTGAATAATGCAGGGTGGTATCATCAGCATAGGAGTGGATAGGGCATTGAGTCAGATTTAGGAGATCATTGATGAATAATAGAAAGAGAGTGGGTGATAGGACAGAACCCTGTGGAACACCACTGTTGATAGTTTTAGGGAAGAACAGTGACCGTCTACTACAGCAGCAATAGAACGATCGGAAAGGAAACTGGAGATGAAGGTACAGAGAGAAGGATAGAATCCGTAGGAGGGTAGTTTAGAAATTAAAGATTTGTGCCAGACTCTATCGAAGGCTTTCGATATGTCAAGGCCGACAGCAAAGGTTTCACCGAAGTCCCTAAAAGAGGATGACCAAGATTCAGTTAGGAAAGTAAGAAGATCACCAGTAGATCTGCCTTTACGGAAACCATACTGGCAATCAGAGAGAAGGTTGTGAGCTGATAGATGCCTCATTATCTTCCTATTTAGGATAGACTCAAAGGCTTTAGAAAGGCAGGAAATCAAAGCTATAGGGCGGTAGTTAGAAGGATTGGAGTGGTCACCTTTTTAGGGACAGGTTGAATGTGAGCAAACTTCCAGCAAGAAGGATAAATAGAAGTAGAGACACAGATGAAAGAGTTTGACCAGGCAGTGAGCGAGTTCGGAAGCACAGTTTTGAGAACAACAGGAGGGACTCCATCCGGACCGTAAGCCTTCCGAGAATCAAGGTCAGAGAGGGCCAGGAAAACGTCTTTATAAAGAATTTTAATTTTAGGGATGAAGTAGTCAGAGGGTGGAGGAGTAGGAGGAATATGCCCAGAATCATCCAAAGTTGAGTTGGTAGCAAAGGTTTGAGCGAAGAGTTCAGCTTTAGAAAAGAAGAGACAGCTGTAGAGCCATCTGGATGAAGTAAAGGAGGGAAAGACGAAGAAGTAAAGTTGTTAGAGATATTATTGGCTAGATGCCAGAAATCTCGAGAGGAGTTAGAATTGGAAAGACTTTGACATTTTCTATTGATGAAAGAGTTTTAGTAAGTTGGAGAATAGATTTGGCATGATTACGGGCAGAAATATATAGGGCATGAGTTTCAGCAGTTGGATGGCTACGGAACCGTTTGTGAGCCGCCTCTCTATCATTGACAGCACGAGAACAAGCAGAGTTAAACCAAGGCTTTTTAGCTTTAGGGTTAGAGAAAGTATGAGGAATGTATAGCTCCATGCCAGAGATAATCACCTCTGTTATGCGCTCGGCACAAAGAGAAGGATCTCTGACATGAAAACAATAATCATCCCAAGGGAAATCAGAATAGTACTGCCTTAGTTCCTTCCACTTAGCAGAGTTAAAATGCCAGAAGCACCTCCGCTTAGGCGGGTCCTGAGGCTGCACTGGAGTGATAGAACTGGTAACGGAAATTAGATTGTGGTCGGAGGAGCCCAACGGAGAGGAAAGTTTAACAGAGTAAGCAGAAGGGTTGGAGGTTAGGAAAAGATCAAGAATGTTGGGCGTGTCTCCAAGGCGGTCAGGAATACGGGTAGGGAACTTCACTAGCTGCTCTAGGTCATGAAGGATAGCAAAGTTGAAGGTTTGTTCACCAGGTTGGTCAGTGAAAGAAGATGAAAGCCAAAGCTGGTGGTGAACATTGAAATCCCTAAAATGGAGATCTCAGCAAAAGGAAAGTGAGATAAGATGTGCTCCACCTTGGAAGTCAAATAGTCAAAGAATTTTACATAGTCAGAGGAATTAGGTGAGAGGTATACAGCACAGATGAATTTAGTTAGAGAGTGACATTGAAGTCTTAGCCAGATGGTAGAAAATTCTGAAGATTCAAGATTGTGGGCACGAGAGCAAGTGGTGTCGTTACGCACGTATGCGCAACATCCAGCTTTGGATTGAAAATGAGGATAGAGCAAGTAGGAGGGAACAGAAAAGGGCTGCTGTCAGTAGTCACAGACAACTGTGTTTCGGTTAGGAAGAGAAGATGAGGTTTAGTAGAGGAGAGGTGGTGTTCCACAGATTGAAAATTAGAACGAAGGCCACGAATGTTGCAGAAATTGATAGTGAAAGTATTAGATGAAGTGTCAAGACACCCAAGGTCGACAGCAGAGGGCAGTCCGACCTGGGGACATTTATGGTCCCTCCCAGAGGGGACTCCGAGGCAGGGCGTGGTGAATCCATTATTAAATTTTGATTTGAAGAGAGTGTAAAAGTGTAAGGTGTTGTAGTGTAG
This sequence comes from Portunus trituberculatus, assembly GCF_017591435.1. NCBI lineage: Eukaryota > Metazoa > Arthropoda > Malacostraca > Decapoda > Portunidae > Portunus > Portunus trituberculatus. The sequence continues at coordinate 5,182,862 of NC_059290.1, forward strand.
TGTAGGAAGTAGTAGAAGTTGTCTTTAGAGGGCAGGCTGCAGCTGCTCAATTGTATGAATGAGACCACAAAGGGAACCGGGAAGAGAGGACACGGGGAATCACTCAGTCTGCAGCACTGCCTACATCCCCGTAAGTACCTCTCCTGGAGTATTCCACCGGGCGGCAGGTGACTACTGCCTACTCCAGTACTGTCTAAATGGGTTATTTTAGTGTATTCCAGTGTCTTATGCAACAAAACTCACAATTGCAGGCAAAACACACTATTTGTCTACGGATGTGAAATATGTCAAAAAGAGGTTATTTTGGTGTATACCAGCGTTTTATGAACCAAAACTCAGAAATGCAGGCAAAACACACTATTTGTCTGAGGAACTGAAATATGTCAAAAATGGGTTGTTTTAGTGTACATATTCCCGCGTTTTATGAACCAAACTAAAAAATGCGGGCAAATCACTATATCTGTTAAAACGTCTTATTTATGTTTTTTTAAGGTGTTTTATGAAATAAAAAACTATCTTGATTGAAAATCTTGATTGTTCGTCATTTTACATTATTTTGCTTGAAAACGATGAAAATGATTAAAACAGGCTAGTATAGAGAATCCAAAGTAAAATTAAGAAAAACTTGTAATTTTATCAGTTTTTGGATTTTTTTCCACCAAAACACAGAAATGCTACGGAAACACGCTATTTGTCTAATGAACTGAAATATGTCAAAAATGGGTTATTTTCGTGTATTCCAGCGTTTTATGCAACAAAACTCAGAATTGCAGGCAAAACACACTATTTGTCTAAGGAAGTGAAATATGTCATAAATGGAATATTTTACTGTATTCCACCGTTTTATGTAACAAAACTCAGATTTGCAGGGAAAAGACACTAATTGTCTATGAAAGTAAAATATGTCAAAAAGAGGTTATTTTGATGTATTCCAGCGTTTTATGAACCAAAACTCAGAAATGCAAGCAAAACGCAATATTTGTCTAAGGATCAGAAATATGTCAAAAATGGGCTGTTTTAGTGTATTCTAGCGTTTTATGCACCAAACTAAAAAATGCAGGCAAAACACTATATTTGTTAAAACGTCTCATTTATGTATTTTTAAGGTGTTTCATGAAAAAAAACTATATCCAATGAAATTTTGCTTAATCGTCATTTTACATTGTTTTGCTTCAAAACGATAAAATTGATGAAAAGAAGCTATAATAGAGAATCAAAAGTAAAACTAAGAAAAACGACAAATTTTATCAGTTTTTAGCTTTTTTCCACCAAAACACAGAAATGCCAAGAAAACACACTGTTTGTGTAAGGAACGGGAATATGTCAAAAATGGCTTATTTTGTTGTATTCTAGCATTTTATGCAACAAAACTCTGAATTCCAGGCAAAACACACTATTTTCCTAAGGAATTAAAATATGTCAAAATGGGTTATTTTGGTGTATTCCACCGTTTTATGCAACAAAACTCACAATTGCAGGCAAAACAAACTATTTGTCTACGGAAGTGAAATATGTCAAAAAGAGGTTATTTTGGTGTATTCCAGCGTTTTATGAACCAAAACTCAGAAATACAGGCAAAACACACTATTTGTCTAAGGAACTGAAATATGTCAAAAATGGGTTGTTTTAGTGTATTCCTGCGTTTTATGCACCAAACTAAAAAATGCGGGCAAATCACTATATCTGTTAAAACGTCTTATTTATGTTTTTTTTAGGTGTTTTATGAAATAAAAAACTATCTCGATTGAAAAACTTGATTGTTCGTCATTTTACATTATTTTGTTTGAAAACGATGAAATTGATTACAACAGGCTAGTATGGAGAATCCAAAGTAAAATTAAGAAAAACTTGTAATTTTATCAGTTTTTGTCTTTTTTCCACTAAAACACAGAAATGCTACGGAAACACACTATTTGTGTAAGGAACTGAAATATGTAAAAAATGGGTTATTTTCGTGTATTCCAGCGTTTTATGCAACAAAACTCAGAATTGCAGGCAAAACACATAATTTGTCTGAGGAAGTGAAATATGTCATAAATGGAATATTTTATTGTATTCCACCGTTTTACTGAGATTTGCAGGGAAAAGACACTATTTGTCTAAAGAAGTAAAATATGTCAAAAAGGGTTTATTTTGATGTATTCCAGCGTTTTATGAACCAAAACTCAGAAATGCAAGCAAAACACAATATTTGTCTAAGGATCTGAAATATGTCAAAAATGGGTTGTTTTAGTGTATTCTAGCGTTTTATGCACCCAACTAAAAAATGCAGGCAATTCACTATATCTGTTAAAATGTCTTATTTATGTTTTATGAAAAAAAACTATCTCGATTGAAAATTTTTCTTGTTCGTCATTTTACATTATTTTACTTCAAAACGATGAAATAGAATAAAACAGGCTAGTATGGAGAATTCAAAATAAAATAAAGAAAAACGTGAAATTTTATCAGTTTTTAGCTATTTTCCACCAAAACACAGAAATGCTAAGGAAACACACTATATTTGTAAGGAACAGAAATATTTCAAAAATGGCTTATTTTGGTGTATTCTAGCGTTTTATGCAACAAAACTCACAATTTCAGGCAAAACACACTATTTGCCTAAGGAAGAGAAATATGTCAAAAAGGGGTTATTTTGGTGTATTCCAGCGTTTCATGAACCAAAACTCGGAAATGCAGGCAAAACACACTATTTCTCTAAGGAACTGAAATATGTCAAAAATGAGTTATTTTAGTGTATTCCAGCGTTTTATGCACCAAACTAAAAAATGTAGGCAAATCACTATATCTGTTAAAACGTCTTATTTAAATTTTTTTAAAGGTGTTTTATGAAATAAAAAACTATCTCCATTGAAAATTTTGCTTCTTCGTCATTTTACATTATTTTGCTTCAAAACGAAAAAATTGATTACAACAGGCTAGTATAGAGAATCCAAAGTAAAATTAAGAAAAACGTGTAATTTTATCAGTTTTTGGCTTTTTTCCACGAAAACACAGAAATGCTACGGAAACACACTATTTGTCTAAGGAACTGAAATATGTCAAAAATGGGTTATTTTCGTGTATTCCAGCGTTTTATGCAACAAAACTCAGAATAGCAAGCAAAACACACTATTTGTCTAAGAAAGTGAAATATGTCAAAAATGGAATATTTTGGTGTATTCCACCGTTTTATGTAACAAAACTCAGATTTGCAGGGAAAAGACACTATTTGTATAAGGAAGTCAAATATGTCAAAAAAAAGGTTATTTTGATGTATTCCAGCGTTTTATGAACCAAAACTCAGAAATGCAAGCAAAACACAATATTTGTCTAAGGATCTGAAATATGTCAAAAATGGGTTGTTTAGTATATTCTAGCGTTTAATGCACCAAAGTCAGAAATGCAGGCAAAACACTATATTTGTTAAAACGTCTATTTATGTGTTTTTAAGTTATTTTATGAAAAAAGAATTATTTCCATTGAATATTTTGCTTAATCGTCATTTTACATTGTTTTGCTTCAAAACGATAAAATTGATGAAAACAAGCAAGTATAGAGAATCCAAATCAGTTTTTAGTTTTTTTTCAACCAAAATACAGAAATTCCAAGGAAACTCACTGTTTGTGCAAGGAACGGAAGTATGTAATAAATGGTTTATTTTTTTGTATTCCAGCGTTTTATGCAACAAAACTCAGAATTGCACGCAAAACACACTATTTGCCTAAAGAAGTGAAATATGTCAAAAAGGGGTTATTTTGATAAAATTACACGTTTTTCTTAATCTTACTTTGGATTCTCTATATTAGCTTGCTTTCATCACTTTTATCGTTTTGAAGCAAAATAATGTAAAATGACGAATAATCACAATTTTCAATCGAGATATTTTTTTTTTTTTTATAAAACACCTTAAAAACTCATAAGTAAGATGTTTTAGCAAATATAGTGTTTACATGTATTTCTGAGTTTTGTGCATAAAACGCTAGAATTTACTAAACTAACCCATTTGATACATATTTAACTTCCTTAGACATATATTGTTTTTTGCCTCCATTTCTGAGTTTTGCTTCAAAAAACGCTGGAATACATCAAAATAACTCCTTTTTAACATAATTCACTTCCTTAAACAAATAGTGTGTTTTCCCTGCAATTCTGAGTTTTGTTACATAAAACGCTGGAATACACCAAAATAACCCCTTTTTAACATATTTCACTAACTTAGACAAATAGTGTGTTTTGCCTGCAATTCTGTGTTTTGTCGCATAAAACGTTGGAATACACCAAAAATTTTTACATATTTCAGTTTCTTAGACAAATGGTGTGTTTCCGTAGCATTTCTGTGTTTTGGTGGAAAACAGCTAAAAACTGAAAAAAATTACACGTTTTTCTTAATTTTACTTTGGATTACTAGCTTGTTTTCATCAATTTTATCGTTTTGAAGAAAAATAATGTAAAATGACGAATAAGCACAATTTTCAATCGAGATAATTTTTTTTTCATAAAACACCTTAAAAACACATGAATAAGACGTTTTAACAAATATAGTGTTTTGACTGCATTTATGAGTTTGGTGCATAAAACGCTAGAATAAACTAAAATAACCCACTTTTCACATATTTCACTTCCTTAGACATATATTGTGTTTTGCCTTCATTTCTGAGTTTTGGTTCATAAAACGCTGGAATACATCAAAATAACCCCTTCTTGACATATTTCACTTCCTTAAACAAATAGTGTGTTTTCCCTGCAATTCTGAACACACCAAAAAAATACCCTTTTCACATATTTTACTTCCTTAGACAAATTTTGCCTGCAATTCTGAGTTTTGTTGCATTAAAACGCTGGAATATACACCAAAATAACCCATTTTTTACATATTTCAGTTCTTAGACAAATAGTGTGTTTCCGTAACATTTCTGTGTTTTGGTGGAAAACAGCTAAAAACTGATAAAATTACATGTTTTTCTTAATTTTACTTTGGATTCTCTATACTAGCTTGTTTTCATCAATTTTATCGTTTTGAAGCAAAATAATGTAAAATGACGAATAATCACAATTTTCAATCGAGATATTTTTTTTTTACAAAACACCTTAAAAACACATAAATAAGACGTTTTAACAAATATAGTGGTTTACCTGCATTTCTGAGTTTCGTGCATAAAACGCTAGAATACACTAAAATAACCCATTTCATACATATTTCACTTCCTTAGATATATATTGTTTTTTGCCTGCATTTCTGAGTTTTGCTACATAAAACGCTGGAATACATCAAAATAACCCCTTTTTGACATATTTCACTTCCTTAAAGAAATACACCAAAATAAACCCTTTTCACATATTTCACTTCCTTACACAAATAGTGTGTTTTGCCAGCAATTCTGAATTTTATTGCATAAAACGCTAGAATACACCAAAATAACAAATTTTTTATATATTTCAGTTCCTTAGACAAATAATATGTTTCCGTAGCTTTTCTGTTTTGGTGGAAAACAGCTAAAAACTAATAAAATTACACGTTATTCTTAATTATACTTTGGATTCTCTATACTAGCTTGATTTCAACAATTTTATCGTTTTAAAGCTAAATAATGTAAAATGACGAATAAGCTTAATTTTCCATCGACATAGTTTTTTTTTATAAAACACTTTAAAAACACATAAATAAGACGTTTTAACAAATATATTTTTGACATATTTCACTTCATTGAACATATATTGTGTTTTGTTTGCATTTCTGAGTTTTGGTTCATAAAACGCTAGAATACATCAAAATAGCCCCTTTTTGACATATTTCACTTCCTTAAACAAATAGTGTGTTTTCCCTGCAATTCTGAGTTTTGTTACATAAAACGCTGGAATACACCAAAATAACCCCTTTTGACATATTTCACTACCTTAGACAAATAGTGTGTTTTGCCTGCAATTCTGAGTTTTGTTACATAAAACGCTGGAATACACCAAAATAACCCCTTTTTAACATATTTCACTTCCTTAGACAAATAGTGTGTTTTGCCTTCAATTCTGAGTTTTGTTGCATAAAACGCTGGAATACACCAAAATAACCCATTTTTCACATATTTCAGTTCCTTAGACAAATAGTGTGTTTCCGTAACATTTCTGTGTTTTGGTGGAAAACAGCTAAAAACTGATAAAATTACACGTTTTTCTTAATTTTACTTTGGATTCTCTATACTAGCTTGTTTTCATCAATTTTATCGTTTTAAAGCAAAATAATGTAAAATGACGAATAAGCACAATTTTCAATCGAGATATTTTTTTTCATAAAACACCTTAAAACACATAAATAAGACGTTTTAACAAATATAGTGTTTTGCCTGCATTTCTGAGTTTGGTGCATAAAACGCTAGAATACACTAAAATAACCCATTTTGACATATTTCACTTCCTTAGACATATATTGTGTTTTGCCTGCATTTCTGAGTTTTGGTTCATAAAACGCTGGAATACATCAAAATAACCCCTTTTGACATATTTCACTTCCTTAAACAAATAGTGTGTTTTCCCTGCAATTCTGAGTTTTGTTACATAAAACGCTGGAATACAAAATATTCCCTTTTCACATATTTCACTTCCTTAGACAAATAGTGTGTTTTGCCTGCAATTCTGAGTTTCGTTTCATAAAACGCTGGAATACACCAAAATAACCCAATTTTTACATATTTCAGTTCCTTAGACAAATAGTGTGTTTCCGTAGCATTTCTGTGTTTTGGTGGAAAACAGCTAAAACTGATAAAATTACACGTTTTTCTTAATTTTACTTTGGATTCTCTATACTAGCTTGTTTTCATCAATTTTATCGTTTTAAGCAAAATAATGTAAAATGACGAATAAGCAAAATTTTCAATCGAGATAGTTTTTTTTTCATAAAACACCTTAAAAAACACATAAATAAGACGTTTTAACAAATATAGTGTTTTGCCTGCATTTCTGAGTTTGGTGCATAAAACGCTGGAATACACTAAAATAACCCATTTTTTACATATTTCACTTCCTTAGACAAATAGTGCGTTTTGCCTGCAATTGTGAGTTTTGTTGCATAAAACGCTGGAATACACCAAAATAACCCTTTTGACATATATCACTTCTTTAGGCAAATAGTGTGTTTTGCTTGTAATTCTGAGTTTTGTTGCATAAAACGCTGAAATACACCAAAATATATTACCCATTTTTTTCATATTTCCGTTCCTTACACAAACAGTGTGTTTCCTTTCTTAGTTTTGCTTTGGATTCTCTATTATAGCTTGTTTTTATCAATTTTATCGTTTTGAAGCAAAACAATGTAAAATGACGAACAAGCAAAATTTTTAATCAAGATAGTTTTTTATTTCATAAAACACCTAAAAAAAACATAAATAAGACGTTTTAACAGATATAGTGATTTGCCTGCATTTTTTAGTTTGGTGCATAAAACGCTGGAATACACTAAAATAACCCATTTTTGACATATTCTAGTTCCTTAAACAAATAGTGTGTTTTGCCTGCATTTCTGAGTTTTGGTTCATAAAACGCTGGAATACACCAAAATAAACCCTTTTTGACATATTTCAATTCCGTAGACAAATAGTGTGTTTTCCCTGCAATTGTGAGTTTTGTTGCATAAAACGCTGGAATACACCAAAATAACCCTTTTTGACATATTTCACTTCCTTAGGCAAATAGTGTGTTTTGCCTGCAATTCTGAGTTTTGTTGCATAAAACGCTAGAATACACCAAAATAAGCCATTTTTGACATATTTCCGTTCCTTACACAAATAGTGTGTTTCCTTAGTATTTCTGTGTTTTGGTTGAAAAAGCTATAAACTGATAAAACTTTACGTTTTTCTTAATTTTACTTTGGATTCTCTATACTAGCTTGTTTTCATCAATTTTATCGTTTTGAAGCAAAACAATGTAAAATGACGAATAAGCAAAATTTTCAATCGAGATAGTTTTTTTTTCATAAAACACCTTAAAAACACATAAATAAGACGTTTTAACATTTATAGTGTTTGCCTGCATTTTTGAGTGGAATACACTAAAATAACCCATTTTTGACATATTTCAGTTCCTTAGACAAATAGTGTGTTTTGCCTGCATTTCTGAGTTTTGGTTCATAAAACGCTGGAATACACCAAAATAACCCCTTTTTGACATATTTCACTTCCGTAGACAAATAGTGTGTTTTGCCTGCAATTGTGAGTTTTGTTGCATAAAACGCTGGAATACACCAAAATAACCCCTTTTGACATATTTCACTTCCTTAGGCAAATAGTGTGTTTTGCCTGCAATTCTGAGTTTTGTTGCATAAAACGCTAGAATACACCAAAATAACCCATTTTTGACATATTTCCGTTCCTTACACAAATAGTGTGTTTCCTTAGCATTTCTGTGTTTTGGTGGAAAAAAGCTAAAAACTGATAAAATTTCACGTTTTTCTTAATTTTACTTTGGATTCTCTATACTAGCTTGTTTTCATCAATTTTATCGTTTTGAAGCAAAACAATGTAAAATGACGAATAAGCAAAATTTTTAATCGAGATAGTTTTTTTCATAAAACACCTCAAAAACCCATAAAAAAGACGTTTTAACATTTATAGTGTTTGCCTGCATTTTTGAGTGTTGGTGCATAAAACGCTGGAATACACTAAAATAACCCATTTTTTACATATTTCAGTTCCTTAGACAAATAGTGCGTTTTGCCTGCAATTGTGAGTTTTGTTGCATAAAACGCTGGAATACACCAAAATAACCCCTTTTGACATATATCACTTCTTTAGGCAAATAGTGTGTTTTGCTTGTAATTCTGAGTTTTGTTGCATAAAACGCTGGAATACACCAAAATAACCCATTTTTTACATATTTCCGTTCCTTACACAAACAGTGTGTTTCCTTAGCATTTCTGTGTTTTGGTGGAAAAAAGCTAAAAACTGATAAAATTTCACGTTTTTCTTAATTTTACTTTGGATTCTCTATACTAGCTTGTTTTCATCAATTTTATCGTTTTGAAGCAAAATAATGTAAAATGACGAATAAGCAAAATTTTCAATCGAGATAGTTTTTTTCATAAAACACCTTAAAAACACATAAATAAGACGTTTTAACAAATATAATGTTTTGCCTGCATTTCTGAGTTTAGTGCATAAAACGCTAGAATACACTAAAACAACCCATTTTGACATATTTCAGATCCTTAGACAAATATTGTGTTTTGCCTTGCATTTCTGAGTTTTGGTTCATAAAACGCTGGAATACATCAAAATAACCCCTTTTTGACATATTTCACTTCCTTAGACAAATAGTGTCTTTTCCCTGCAAATCTGAGTTTTGTTACATAAAACGGTGGAATACACCAAAATATTCCATTTTTGACATATTTCACTTCCTTAGACAAATAGTGTGTTTTGCCTGCAATTCTGAGTTTTGTTGCATAAAACGCTGGAATACACGAAAATAACCCATTTTTGACATATTTCTGTTCCTTAGACAAATAGTGTGTTTCCGTAGCATTTCTGTGTTTTGGTGGAAAAAAGCCAAAAACTGATAAAATTACACGTTTTTCTTAATTTTACTTTGGATTCTCTATACTAGCCTGTTTTAATCAATTTTATCGTTTTGAAGCAAAATAATGTAAAATGACGAATAAGCAAAATTTTCAATCGAGATAGTTTTTTATTTCATAAAACACCTTAAAAAAACATAAATAAGACGTTTTAACAGATATAGTGATTTGCCTGCATTTTTTAGTTTGGTGCATAAAACGCTGGAATTCACTAAAATAACCCATTTTTGACATATTCTAGTTCCTTAAATACAATAGTGTGTTTTGCCTGCATTTCTGAGTTTTGGTTCATAAAACGCTGGAATACACCAAAATAACCCCTTTTGACATATTTCAATTCCGTAGACAAATAGTGTGTTTTCCCTGCAATTATGAGTTTTGTTGCATAAAACGCTGGAATACACCAAAATAACCCTTTTTTGACATATTTCACTTCCTTAGGCAAATAGAGCGTTTTGCCTGCAATTCTGAGTTTTGTTACATAAAACGCTGCAATACAAAAAAATAAGCCATTTTTGACATATTTCCGTTCCTTACACAAATAGTGTGTTTCCTTAGTATTTCTGTGTTTTGGTGAAAAAAGCTATAAACTGATAAAACTTTACGTTTTTCTTAATTTTACTTTGGATTCTCTATACTAGCTTATTTTCATCAATTTTATCGTTTTGAAGCAAAACAATGTAAAATGACGAATAAGCAAAATTTTCAATCGAGATAGTTTTTTTTCATAAAACACCTTAAAAACATAAATAGGACGTTTTAACAAATATAGTGTTTTGCCTACATTTCTGAGTTTGGTGCATAAAACGCTAGAATACACTAAAATAACCCATTTTTGACATATTTCAGTTCCTTAGACAAATATTGTGTTTCTCCTGCATTTCTGTGTTTTGGTTCATAAAACGATGGAATACATCAAAATAACCACTCTGACATATTTCACTTCCTTAGACAAACAGTGTCTTTTTTCTGCAAATTCTGAGTTTTTTTACATAAAACGCTGGAATACACCAAAATAACCCATTTTTGACATATTTCCGTTCCTTAGACAAATAGTGTGTTTCCTTAGCATTTCTGTGTTTTGGTGGAAAAAAGCTAAAAACTGATAAAATTTCACGTTTTTCTTAATTTTACTTTGGATTCTCTATACTAGCTTGTTTTCATCAATTTTATCGTTTTGAAGCAAAACAATGTAAAATGACGAATAAGCAAAATTTTCAATCGAGATAGTTTTTTTCATAAAACACCTTAAAAAAACATAAATAAGACGTTTTAACATTTATAGTGTTTGCCTGCATTTCTGAGTTTGGTGCATAAAACGCTGGAATACACTAAAATAACCCATTTTTGACATATTTCAATTCCTTAGACAAATAGTGTGTTTTGCCTGCAATTGTGAGTTTTGTTGCATAAAACGCTGGAATACACCAAAATAACCCCTATTTTTTGACATATTTCACTTCCTTAGGCAAATAGTGTGTTTTGCTTGTAATTCTGAGTTTTGTTGCATAAAACGCTAGAATACACCAAAATAACCCATTTTGACATATTTCCGTTCCTTACACAAATAGTGTGTTTCCTTAGCATTTCTGTGTTTTGGTGGAAAAAGCTAAAAACTGATAAAATTTCACGTTTTTCTTAATTTTACTTTGGATTCTCTATACTAGCTTGTTTTCATCAATTTTATCGTTTTGAAGCAAAATAATGTAAAATGACGAATAAGCAAAATTTTCAATGGAGATAGTTTTTTTCATAAAACACCTTAAAACACATAAATAAGACGTTTTAACAAATATAGTGTTTTGCCTGCATTTCTGAGTTTGGTGCATAAAACGCTAGAATACACTAAAACAACCCATTTTTGACATATTTCAGATCCTTAGACAAATATTGTGTTTTGCTTGCATTTCTGAATTTTGGTTCATAAAACGCTGGAATACATCAAAATAACCCCTTTTTGACATATTTCACTTCCTTAGACAAATAGTGTCTTTTCCCTGCAAATCTGAGTTTTGTTACATAAAACGGTGGAATACGTCAAAATATTCCATTTTTGACATATTTCACTTCCTTAGACAAATAGTGTGTTTTGGCTGCAATTCTGAGTTTTGTTGCATAAAACGCTGGAATACACCAAAATAACCCATTTTGACATATTTCTGTTCCTTAGACAAATAGTGTGTTTCCGTAGCATTTCTGTGTTTTGGTGGAAAAAAGCCAAAAACTGATAAAATTACACGTTTTTCTTAATTTTACTTTGGATTCTCTATACTAGCCTGTTTTAATCAATTTTATCGTTTTGAAGCAAAATAATGTAAAATGACGAACAAGCAAAATTTTCAATCAAGATAGTTTTTTATTTCATAAAACACCTTAAAAAAAACAAATAAGACGTTTTAACAGATATAGTGATTTGCCTGCATTTTTTAGTTTGGTGCATAAAACGCTGGAATACACTAAAATAACCCATTTTTGACATATTTAGTTCCTTAGACAAATAGTGTGTTTTTGCATTTCTGAGTTTTGGTTCATAAAACGCTGGAATACACCAAAATAACCCTTTTGACATATTTCAATAGACAAATAGTGTTTTGCCTGCAATTGTGAGTTTTGTTGCATAAAACGCTGGAATACACCAAAATAACCCCTTTTGACATATTTCACTTCCTTAGGCAAATAGTGTGTTTTGCCTGCAATTCTGAGTTTTGTTGCATAAAACGCTAGAATACACCAAAATAAGCCATTTTTGACATATTTCCGTTCCTTACACAAATAGTGTGTTTCCTTAGCATTTCTGTGTTTTGGGGGAAAAAAGCTAAAAACTGATAAAATTTCACGTTTTTCTTAATTTTACTTTGGATTCTCTATACTAGCTTGTTTTCATCAATTTTATCGTTTTGAAGAAAAATAATGTAAAATGACGAATAAGCAAAATTTTCAATCGAGATACTTTTTTTCATAAAATACCTTAAAAACACATAAATGAGACGTTATAACAAATATAGTGTTTTGCCTGCATTTCTGAGTTTGGTGCATAAAACGCTAGAATACACTAAAATAACCCATTTTGACATATTTCAGTTCCTTAGACAAATATTGTGTTTTGCCTGCATTTCTGAGTTTTGGTTCATAAAACGCTGGAATACATCAAAATAACCCCTTTTGACATATTTCACTTCCTTAGACAAATAGTGTGTTTTGCCTGCAATTCTGAGTTTTGTTGCATAAAACGCTGGAATACACCAAAATAACCCCTTTTTGACATATTTCACTTCCTTAGACAAATAGTGTGTTTTGCCTGCAATTCTGAGTTTTGTTGCATAAAACGCTAGAATATACCAAAATAAGCCATTTTTGACATATTTCCGTTCCTTACACAAATAATGTGTTTCCTTAGCATTTCTGTGTTTTGGTGGAAAAAAGCTAAAAACTGATAAAATTTCACGTTTTCTTAAATTTTACTTTGGATTCTCTATACTAGCTTGTTTTCATCAATTTTATCGTTTTTAAGCAAAATAATGTAAAATGACGAATAAGCAAAATTTTTAATCGAGATAGTTTTTTTTCATAAAACACCTTAAAAAACATAAATAAGACTTTAACAAATATAGTGTTTTGCCTGCATTTCTGAGTTTGGTGCATAAAACGCTAGAATATACTAAAACAACCCATTTTGACATATTTCAGATCCTTAGACAAATATAGTGTTCTGCCTGCATTTCTGAGTTTTGGTTCATAAAACGCTGGAATACACTAAAATAACCCATTTTTGACATATTTCACTTCCTTAGACAAATAGTGTGTTTTGCCTGCAATTCTGAGTTTTGTTGCATAAAACGCTGGAATACACCAAAATAACCCCTTTTGACATATTTCACTTCCTTAGGCAAATAGTGTGTTTTGCCTTCAATTCTGAGTTTTGTTGCATAAAACGCTGAATACACCAAAATAACCCATTTTTACATATTTCCGTTCCTTACACAAACAGTGTGTTTCCTTAGCATTTCCTTGTGTTTTGTTTTGTGGAAAAAGCTAAAACTGATAAAATTTCACGTTTTTCTTAATTTTACTTTAGATTCTCTATACTAGCTTGTTTTCATCAATTTTATCGTTTTGAAGCAAAATAATGTAAAATGACGAATAAGCAAAATTTTCAATCGAGATAGTTTTTTTCATAAAACACCTTAAAACACATAAATAAGACGTTTTAACAAATATAGTGTTTTGCCTGCATTTCTGAGTTTGGTGCATAAAACGCTAGAATACACTAAAACAACCCATTTTTGACATATTTCAGATCCTTAGACAAATATTGTGTTTTGCTTGCATTTCTGAGTTTTGGTTCATAAAACGCTGGAATACATCAAAATAACCCCTTTTTGACATATTTCACTTTCTTAGACAAATAGTGTCTTTTCCCTGCAAATCTGAGTTTTGTTACATAAAACGGTGGAATACATCAAAATATTCCATTTTTGACATATTTCACTTCCTTAGACAAATAGTGTGTTTTGCTTGCAATTCTGAGTTTTGTTGCATAAAACGCTGGAATACACGAAAATAACCCATTTTTGACATATTTCAGTTCCTTAGACAAATTGTGTGTTTCCGTAGCATTTCTGTGTTTAGGTGGAAAAATGCCAAAAACTGATAAAATTACACGTTTTTCTTAATTTTACTTTGGATTCTCTATACTAGCCTGTTTTCATGAATTTTATCGTTTTTAAGCAAAATAATTTAAAATGACGAATAAGCAAAATTTTCAATCGAGATAGTTTTTATATCATAAAACACCTTAAATAAAAACATAAATAAGACGTTTTAACAGATTTAGTGAATTCTCTGCATTTTTAATTTAGTGCATAAAACGCTGGAATACACTAAACTAACCCATTTTTGACATATTTCAGTTCCTTAGACAAAAAGTGTGTTTTGCCTGCATTTCTAAGTTTTGGTTCATATAACGCTGGAATACATCAAAATAACCCCTTTTTGACATATTTCACTTGCGTAGACAAATAGTGTGTTTTGCCTGCAATTGTGAGTTTTTTTGCAAAAAACGCTGGAATACACCAAAATAACCCTTTTTGACATATTTCACTTCCTTAGGCAAATAGTGTGTTTTCCCTGCAATTCTGAGTTTTGTTGCATAAAACGCTAGAATACAGTTTTCTTGCAAAATGCGGAAACACCATTTTTGACATATTTCCGTTCCTTACACAAATAGTGTGTTTCCTTAGTATTTCTGTGTTTTGGTGGGGAAAAGCTAAGCTAAAACTGATAAAATTTCACGTTTTTCTTAATTTTACTTTAGATTCTCCATACTAGCTTGTTTTCATCAATTTTATCGTTTTGAAGCAAAATAATGTAAAATGACGAATAAGCAAAATTTTCAATCGAGATAGTTTTTTTCATAAAACACCTTAAAACACATAAATAAGACACTTTAACAAATATAGTGTTTTGCCTGCATTTCTGAGTTTGGTGCATAAAACGCTAGAATATACTAAAACAACCCATTTTGACATATTTCAGTTCCTTAGACAAATATTGTGTTTTGCCTGCATTTCTGAGTTTTGGTTCATAAAACGCTGGAATACATCAAAATAACCCTTTTGACATATTTCACTTCCTTAGACAAATAGTGTGTTTTGTTTCTGAGTTTTCATAAAACGCTGGAATACATCAAAATAACCCCTTTTGACATATTTCACTTCCTTAGACAAATAGTGTGTTTTGCCTGCAATTCTGAGTTTTGTTGCATAAAACGCTGGAATACACCAAAATAACCCATTTTTGACATATTTCCGTTCCTTAGACAAATAGTGTGTTTCCTTAGCATTTCTGTGTTTTGGTGGAAAAAGCTAAAACTGATTAAATAACACGTTTTTCTTAATTTTACTTTGGATTCTCTATACTAGCTTGTTTTCATCAATTTTATCGTTTTGAAGCAAAATAATGTAAAATGACGAATAAGCAAAATTTTCAATCGAGATAGTTTTTTTTTTAAATTAAATAAGACGTTTAAAGTGTTTTGCCTGCACACCGCTAGAATACACTAAAAAACATTTTTAAATATTTCACGTCCTTAGACAAATAGTGTGTTTTGCCTGCATTTCTGAGTTTTGGTTCATAAAACGCTGGAATACACCAAAATAACCCCTTTTGACATATTTCACTTCCGTAGACAAATAGTGTGTTTTGCCTGCAATTGTGAGTTTTGTTGCATAAAACGCTGGAATACACCAAAATAACCCACTTTTGACATATTTCACTTCCTTAGGCAAACAGTGTGTTTTGCCTGTAATTCTGAGTTTTGTTGCATAAAACGCTAGAATACACCAAAATAAGCTATTTTTGACATATTTCCGTTCCTTACACAAATAGTGTGTTTCCTTAGTATTTTTGTGTTTTGGGGGAAAAAAGCTAAAAACTGATAAAATTTCACGTTTTTCTTAATTTTACTTTAGATTCTCCATACTAGCTTGTTTTCATCAATTTTATCGTTTTGAAGCAACATAATGTAAAATGACGAATAAGCAAAATTTTCAATCGAGATAGTTTTTTTTCATAAAACACCTTAAAAACACATAAATAAGACACTTTAACAAATATAGTGTTTTGCCTGCATTTCTGAGTTTGGTGCATAAAACGCTAGAATATACTAAAACAACCCATTTTTGACATATTTCAGATCCTTACACAAATATTGTGTTTTGCTTGCATTTCTGAGTTTTGGTTCATAAAACGCTGGAATACATCAAAATAACCCCTTTTTGACATATTTCACTTTCTTCGACAAATAGTGTCTTTTCCCTGCAAATCTGAGTTTTGTTACATAAAACGGTGGAATACATCAAAATATTCCATTTTTGACATATTTCACTTCCTTAGACAAATAGTGTGTTTTGCCTGCATTTCTGAGTTTTGGTTCATAAAACGCTGGAATACACCAAAATAACCCCTTTTTAACATATTTCACTTGCGTAGACAAATAGTGTGTTTTGCCTTCAATTGTGAGTTTTCTTGCATAAAATGCGGAATACACCAAAATAATTTGACATATTTCACTTCCTTAGACAAACAGTGTGTTTTGCCTGTAATTCTCAGTTTTGTTGCATAAAACGCTAGAATACATCAAAATGCTATTTTTTATTTCCGTTCCTTACAGAAATACTGTGTTTCCTTAGTATTTTTGTGTTTTGGGGGAAAAAAGCTAAAAATTGATAAAATTTCACGTTTTTCTTAATTTTACTTTAGATTCTCCATACTAGCTTGTTTTCATCAATTTTATCGTTTTGAAGCAACATAATGTAAAATGACGAATAAGCAAAATTTTCAATCGAGATAGTTTTTTTTCATAAAACACCTTAAAAACACATAAATAAGACACTTTAACAAATATAGTGTTTTGCCTGCATTTCTGAGTTTGGTGCATAAAACGCTAGAATATCGACACTAAAATAACCCATTTTTGACATATTTCACTTCCTTAGACAAATAGTGTGTTTTGCCTGCATTTCTGAGTTTTGGTTCATAAAACGCTGGAATACACCAAAATAACCCCTTTTGACATATTTCACTTCCTTAGACAAATAGTGTGTTTTCCTGCAATTCTGAGTTTTGTTGCATAAAACGCTGGAATACACCAAAATAACCCATTTTGACATATTTCACTTCCTTAGACAAATAGTGTGTTTTGCCTGCAATTCTGAGTTTTGTTGCATAAAACGCTGGAATACACCAAAATAACCCATTTTTGACATATTTCCGTTCCTTACACAAATAGTGTGTTTCCTTAGCATTTCTGTGTTTTGGGGGAAAAAAGCTAAAAACTGATAAAATTTCACGTTTTTCTTAATTTTACTTTAGATTCTCTATACTAGCTTGTTTTCATCAATTTTATCGTTTTGAAGCAAAATAATGTAAAATGACGAATAAGCAAAATTTTCAATCGAGATAGTTTTTTTCATAAAACACCTTAAAAACACATAAATAAGACGTTTTAACAAATATAGTGTTTTGCCTGCATTTCTGAGTTTGGTGCATAAAACGCTAGAATACACTAAACAAAAATCAACCCATTGTGTTTTGCCTGCATATTTCAGTTCCTTACACAAATACCCCTTTTGTGTTTTCACTTTCTTGCATTTCTGAGTTTTGGTTCATAAAACGCTGGAATACATCAAAATAATTCCATTTTTGACATATTTCACTTCCTTAGACAAATAGTGTGTTTTGCCTGCATTTCTGAGTTTTGTTTCATAAAACGCTGGAATATTTCACTTGCGTAGACAAATAGTGTGTTTTGCCTTCAATTGTGAGTTTTCTTGCATAAAATGCGGAATACACCAAAATAACCCCTTTGACATATTTCACTTCCTTAGGCAAACAGTGTGTTTTGCCTGTAATTCTCAGTTTTGTTGCATAAAACGCTAGAATACATCAAAATAAGCTATTTTTGACATATTTCCGTTCCTTACAGAAATACTGTGTTTCCTTAGTATTTCTGTGTTTTGGGGAAAAAGCTAAAAATTGATAAAATTTCACGTTTTTCTTAATTTTACTTTAGATTCTCCATACTAGCTTGTTTTCATCAATTTTATCGTTTTGAAGCAACATAATGTAAAATGACGAATAAGCAAAATTTTCAATCGAGATAGTTTTTTTTCATAAAACACCTTAAAACACATAAATAAGACACTTTAACAAATATAGTGTTTTGCCTGCATTTCTGAGTTTGGTGCATAAAACGCTAGAATATACTAAAACAACCCATTTTTGTCATATTTCAGATCCTTACACAAATATTGTGTTTTCCTTGCATTTCTCAGTTTTGGTTCATAAAACGCTGGAATACATCAAAATAACCCCTTTTTGACATATTTCACTTTCTTCGACAAATAGTGTCTTTTCCCTGCAAATCTGAGTTTTGTTACATAAAACGGTGGAATACATCAAAATATTCCATTTTTGACATATTTCACTTCCTTAGACAAATAGTGTGTTTTGCCTGCATTTCTGAGTTTTGGTTCATAAAACGCTGGAATACACCAAAATAACCCCTTTTTAACATATTTCACTTGCGTAGACAAATAGTGTGTTTTGCCTTCAATTGTGAGTTTTCTTGCATAAAATGCGGGAATACACCAAAATAACCCCCTTTTGACATATTTCACTTCCTTAGGCAAACAGTGTGTTTTGCCTGTAATTCTCAGTTTTGTTGCATAAAACGCTAGAATACATCAAAATAAGCTATTTTTGACATATTTCCGTTCCTTACAGAAATACTGTGTTTCCTTAGTATTTTTGTGTTTTGGGGGAAAAAAGCTAAAAATTGATAAAATTTCACGTTTTTCTTAATTTTACTTTAGATTCTCCATACTAGCTTGTTTTCATCAATTTTATCGTTTTGAAGCAACATAATGTAAAATGACGAATAAGCAAAATTTTCAATCGAGATAGTTTTTTTTCATAAAACACCTTAAAACACATAAATAAGACACTTTAACAAATATAGTGTTTTGCCTGCATTTCTGAGTTTGGTGCATAAAACGCTAGAATATACTAAAACAACCCATTTTTGTCATATTTCAGATCCTTACACAAATATTGTGTTTGCCTTGCATTTCTGAGTTTTGGTTCATAAAACGCTGGAATACATCAAAATAACCCCTTTTTGACATATTTCACTTTCTTCGACAAATAGTGTCTTTTCCCTGCAAATCTGAGTTTTGTTACATAAAACGGTGGAATACATCAAAATATTCCATTTTTGACATATTTCACTTCCTTAGACAAATAGTGTGTTTTGCCTGCAATTCTGAGTTTTGTTGCATAAAACGCTGGAATACACGAAAATAACCCATTTTTGACATATTTCAGTTCCTTAGACAAATTGTGTGTTTCCGTAGCATTTCTGTGTTTTGTTTTGGTGGAAAAAGCTAAAACTGATAAATTTACACGTTTTTCTTAATTTTACTTTAGATTCTCTATACTAGCTTGTTTTCATCAATTTTATCGTTTTGAAGCAAAATAATGTAAAATGACGAATATGCAAAATTTTCAATCGAGATAGTTTTTTTCATAAAACACCTTAAAAAAAACATAAATAAGACACTTTAACAAATATAGTGTTTTGCCTGCATTTTTAGTTTGGTGCATAAAACGCTAGAATATACTAAAACAACCCATTTTTGACATATTTCAGTTCCTTACACAAATATTGTGTTTTGCCTGCATTTCTGAGTTTTGGTTCATAAAACGCTGGAATACATCAAAATAACCCTTTTGACATATTTCATCTTTTTGCAAATCTGAGTTTTGTTACATAAAACGGTGGAATACATCAAAATATTCCATTTTGACATATTTAACTTCCTTAGACAAATAGTGTGTTTTGCCTGCATTTCTGAGTTTTGGTTCATAAAACGCTGGAATACACCAAAATAACCCCTTTTTAACATATTTCACTTGCGTAGACAAATAGTGTGTTTTGCCTTCAATTGTGAGTTTTCTTGCATAAAATGCAGGAATACACCAAAATAACCCCCTTTTGACATATTTCACTTCCTTAGGCAAACAGTGTGTTTTGCCTGTAATTCTCAGTTTTGTTGCATAAAACGCTAGAATACATCAAAATAAGCTATTTTTGACATATTTCCGTTCCTTACAGAAATACTGTGTTTCCTTAGTATTTTTGTGTTTTGGGGGAAAAAAGCTAAAAATTGATAAAATTTCACGTTTTTCTTAATTTTACTTTAGATTCTCCATACTAGCTTGTTTTCATCAATTTTATCGTTTTGAAGCAACATAATGTAAAATGACGAATAAGCAAAATTTTCAATCGAGATAGTTTTTTTTCATAAAACACCTTAAAACACATAAATAAGACACTTTAACAAATATAGTGTTTTGCCTGCATTTCTGAGTTTGGTGCATAAAACGCTAGAATATACTAAAACAACCCATTTTTGTCATATTTCAGATCCTTACACAAATATTGTGTTTTCCTTGCATTTCTCAGTTTTGGTTCATAAAACGCTGGAATACATCAAAATAACCCCTTTTTGACATATTTCACTTTCTTCGACAAATAGTGTCTTTTCCCTGCAAATCTGAGTTTTGTTACATAAAACGGTGGAATACATCAAAATATTCCATTTTTGACATATTTCACTTCCTTAGACAAATAGTGTGTTTTGCCTGCATTTCTGAGTTTTGGTTCATAAAACGCTGGAATACACCAAAATAACCCCTTTTTAACATATTTCACTTGCGTAGACAAATAGTGTGTTTTGCCTTCAATTGTGAGTTTTCTTGCATAAAATGCGGGAATACACCAAAATAACCCCCTTTTGACATATTTCACTTCCTTAGGCAAACAGTGTGTTTTGCCTGTAATTCTCAGTTTTGTTGCATAAAACGCTAGAATACATCAAAATAAGCTATTTTTGACATATTTCCGTTCCTTACAGAAATACTGTGTTTCCTTAGTATTTTTGTGTTTTGGGGGAAAAAAGCTAAAAATTGATAAAATTTCACGTTTTTCTTAATTTTACTTTAGATTCTCCATACTAGCTTGTTTTCATCAATTTTATCGTTTTGAAGCAACATAATGTAAAATGACGAATAAGCAAAATTTTCAATCGAGATAGTTTTTTTTCATAAAACACCTTAAAACACATAAATAAGACACTTTAACAAATATAGTGTTTTGCCTGCATTTCTGAGTTTGGTGCATAAAACGCTAGAATATACTAAAACAACCCATTTTTGTCATATTTCAGATCCTTACACAAATATTGTGTTTTCCTTGCATTTCTGAGTTTTGGTTCATAAAACGCTGGAATACATCAAAATAACCCCTTTTTGACATATTTCACTTTCTTCGACAAATAGTGTCTTTTCCCTGCAAATCTGAGTTTTGTTACATAAAACGGTGGAATACATCAAAATATTCCATTTTTGACATATTTCACTTCCTTAGACAAATAGTGTGTTTTGCCTGCATTTCTGAGTTTTGGTTCATAAAACGCTGGAATACACGAAAATAACCCATTTTTGACATATTTCAGTTCCTTAGACAAATTGTGTGTTTCCGTAGCATTTCTGTGTTTAGGTGGAAAAATGCCAAAAACTGATAAAATTACACGTTTTTCTTAATTTTACTTTGGATTCTCTATACTAGCCTGTTTTCATGAATTTTATCGTTTTTAAGCAAAATAATTTAAAATGACGAATAAGCAAAATTTTCAATCGAGATAGTTTTTATATCATAAAACACCTTAAATAAAAACATAAATAAGACGTTTTAAATATAGTGTTTTGCCTGCATTTTTGTTTGGTGCATAAAACGCTGAATACACTAAAATAACCCATTTTTGACATATTTCAGTTCCTTAGAGTGTGTTTTGCCTGCATTTCTAAGTTTTGTTCATAAAACGCTGGAATACACCAAAATAACCCCTTTTGACATATTTCACTTCCTTCAAACATAAAGTTTTGTTGCATAAAACGCTAGAATACAGTGTGTTTTGCCCAAAATAAGCTATTTTGACATATTTCCGTTCCTTACAGAAATACTGTGTTTCCTTAGTATTTTTGTGTTTTGGGGGAAAAAAGCTAAAAATTGATAAAATTTCACGTTTTTCTTAATTTTACTTTAGATTCTCCATACTAGCTTGTTTTCATCAATTTTATCGTTTTGAAGCAACATAATGTAAAATGACGAATAAGCAAAATTTTCAATCGAGATAGTTTTTTTCATAAAACACCTTAAAACACATAAATAAGACACTTTAACAAATATAGTGTTTTGCCTGCATTTCTGAGTTTGGTGCATAAAACGCTAGAATACTAAAATAACCCATTTTTGACATATTTCACTTCCTTAGACAAATAGTGTGTTTTGCCTGCATTTCTGAGTTTTGGTTCATAAAACGCTGGAATACACCAAAATAACCCCTTTTTAACATATTTCACTTGCGTAGACAAATAGTGTGTTTTGCCTTCAATTGTGAGTTTTCTTGCATAAAATGGTGGAATACACCAAAATAACCCCCTTTTGACATATTTCACTTCCTTAGGCAAACAGTGTGTTTTGCCTGTAATTCTCAGTTTTGTTGCATAAAACGCTAGAATACATCAAAATAAGCTATTTTTGACATATTTCCGTTCCTTACAGAAATACTGTGTTTCCTTAGTATTTTTGTGTTTTGGGGGAAAAAAGCTAAAAATTGATAAAATTTCACGTTTTTCTTAATTTTACTTTAGATTCTCCATACTAGCTTGTTTTCATCAATTTTATCGTTTTGAAGCAACATAATGTAAAATGACGAATAAGCAAAATTTTCAATCGAGATAGTTTTTTTTCATAAAACACCTTAAAACACATAAATAAGACACTTTAACAAATATAGTGTTTTGCCTGCATTTCTGAGTTTGGTGCATAAAACGCTAGAATATACTAAAACAACCCATTTTTGTCATATTTCAGATCCTTACACAAATATTGTGTTTTCCTTGCATTTCTCAGTTTTGGTTCATAAAACGCTGGAATACATCAAAATAACCCCTTTTTGACATATTTCACTTTCTTCGACAAATAGTGTCTTTTCCCTGCAAATCTGAGTTTTGTTACATAAAACGGTGGAATACATCAAAATATTCCATTTTTGACATATTTCACTTCCTTAGACAAATAGTGTGTTTTGCCTGCATTTCTGAGTTTTGGTTCATAAAACGCTGGAATACACCAAAATAACCCCTTTTTAACATATTTCACTTGCGTAGACAAATAGTGTGTTTTGCCTTCAATTGTGAGTTTTCTTGCATAAAATGCGGGAATACACCAAAATAACCCCTTTGACATATTTCACTTCCTTAGGCAAACAGTGTGTTTTGCCTGTAATTCTCAGTTTTGTTGCATAAAACGCTAGAATACATCAAAATAAGCTATTTTGACATATTTCCGTTCCTTACAGAAATACTGTGTTTCCTTAGTATTTTTGTGTTTTGGGGGAAAAAAGCTAAAAATTGATAAAATTTCACGTTTTTCTTAATTTTACTTTAGATTCTCCATACTAGCTTGTTTTCATCAATTTTATCGTTTTGAAGCAACATAATGTAAAATGACGAATAAGCAAAATTTTCAATCGAGATAGTTTTTTTTCATAAAACACCTTAAAACACATAAATAAGACACTTTAACAAATATAGTGTTTTGCCTGCATTTCTGAGTTTGGTGCATAAAACGCTAGAATATACTAAAACAACCCATTTTTGTCATATTTCAGATCCTTACACAAATATTGTGTTTTGCTTGCATTTCTGAGTTTTGGTTCATAAAACGCTGGAATACATCAAAATAACCCCTTTTTGACATATTTCACTTTCTTCGACAAATAGTGTCTTTTCCCTGCAAATCTGAGTTTTGTTACATAAAACGGTGGAATACATCAAAATATTCCATTTTTGACATATTTCACTTCCTTAGACAAATAGTGTGTTTTGCTTGCAATTCTGAGTTTTGTTGCATAAAACGCTAGAATACACTTGCAAAATAACCCATTTTTGACATATTTCAGTTCCTTAGACAAATCTCAGTGTGTTTCCAAAATTAGCATTTCTGTGTTTTGGTGGGGAAAAAGCTAAAATTGATAAAATTTCACGTTTTTCTTAATTTTACTTTAGATTCTCCATACTAGCTTGTTTTCATGAATTTTATCGTTTTTAAGCAAAATAATTTAAAATGACGAATAAGCAAAATTTTCAATCGAGATAGTTTTTATATCATAAAACACCTTAAATAAAAACATAAATAAGACGTTTTAACAAATATAGTGTTTTGCCTGCATTTTTGAGTTTGGTGCATAAAACGCTAGAATATACTAAAACAACCCATTTTTTATATATTTCAGATCCTTAGACAAAAAGTGTGTTTTGCCTGCATTTCTAAGTTTTGGTTCATATAACGCTGGAATACATCAAAATAACCCCTTTTTGACATATTTCACTTCCTTGCAAATCTGAGTTTTGTTACATAAAACGGTGGAATACACCAAAATACTCCATTTTTGACATATTTCACTTCCTTAGAGAAATAGTGTGTTTTGCCTGCATTTCTGAGTTTTGGTTCATAAAACGCTGGAATACACCAAAATAACCCCTTTTTAACATATTTCACTTGCGTAGACAAATAGTGTGTTTTGCCTTCAATTGTGAGTTTTCTTGCATAAAATGCGGGAATACACCAAAATAACCCCCTTTTGACATATTTCACTTCCTTACGCAAACAGTGTGTTTTGCCTGTAATTCTCAGTTTTGTTGCATAAAACGCTAGAATACACCAAAATAAGCTATTTTTGACATATTTCCGTTCCTTACAGAAATACTGTGTTTCCTTAG
This sequence comes from Portunus trituberculatus, assembly GCF_017591435.1. Classification (NCBI taxonomy): domain Eukaryota; kingdom Metazoa; phylum Arthropoda; class Malacostraca; order Decapoda; family Portunidae; genus Portunus; species Portunus trituberculatus. The sequence goes on from NC_059290.1 coordinate 5,207,811, forward strand.
TATTTTTGTGTTTTGGGGGAAAAAAGCTAAAAATTGATAAAATTTCACGTTTTTCTTAATTTTACTTTAGATTCTCCATACTAGCTTGTTTTCATCAATTTTATCGTTTTGAAGCAACATAATGTAAAATGACGAATAAGCAAAATTTTCAATCGAGATAGTTTTTTTTCATAAAACACCTTAAAACACATAAATAAGACACTTTAACAAATATAGTGTTTTGCCTGCATTTCTGAGTTTGGTGCATAAAACGCTAGAATATACTAAAACAACCCATTTTTGTCATATTTCAGATCCTTACACAAATATTGTGTTTTCCTTGCATTTCTGAGTTTTGGTTCATAAAACGCTGGAATACATCAAAATAACCCCTTTTTGACATATTTCACTTTCTTCGACAAATAGTGTCTTTTCCCTGCAAATCTGAGTTTTGTTACATAAAACGGTGGAATACATCAAAATATTCCATTTTTGACATATTTCACTTCCTTAGACAAATAGTGTGTTTTGCCTGCATTTCTGAGTTTTGGTTCATAAAACGCTGGAATACACCAAAATAACCCCTTTTTAACATATTTCACTTGCGTAGATTGCCTTCAATTGTGAGTTTTCTTGCATAAAATGCGGAATACACCAAAATAACCCCCTTTTGACATATTTCACTTCCTTAGGCAAACAGTGTGTTTTGCCTGTAATTCTCAGTTTTGTTGCATAAAACGCTAGAATACATCAAAATAAGCTATTTTGACATATTTCCGTTCCTTACAGAAATACTGTGTTTCCTTAGTATTTTTGTGTTTTGGGGGAAAAAAGCTAAAAATTGATAAAATTTCACGTTTTTCTTAATTTTACTTTAGATTCTCCATACTAGCTTGTTTTCATCAATTTTATCGTTTTGAAGCAACATAATGTAAAATGACGAATAAGCAAAATTTTCAATCGAGATAGTTTTTTTTCATAAAACACCTTAAAAACACATAAATAAGACACTTTAACAAATATAGTGTTTTGCCTGCATTTCTGAGTTTGGTGCATAAAACGCTAGAATATACTAAAACAACCCATTTTTGTCATATTTCAGATCCTTACACAAATATTGTGTTTTCCTTGCATTTCTGAGTTTTGGTTCATAAAACGCTGGAATACATCAAAATAACCCCTTTTGACATATTTCACGACAAATAGTGTCTTTTTGCAAATCTGAGTTTTGTTACATAAAACGGTGGAATACATCAAAATATTCCATTTTTGACATATTTCACTTCCTTAGACAAATAGTGTGTTTTGCCTGCATTTCTGAGTTTTGGTTCATAAAACGCTGGAATACACCAAAATAACCCCTTTTTAACATATTTCACTTGCGTAGACAAATAGTGTGTTTTGCCTTCAATTGTGAGTTTTCTTGCATAAAATGCGGGAATACACCAAAATAACCCCCTTTTGACATATTTCACTTCCTTAGGCAAACAGTGTGTTTTGCCTGTAATTCTCAGTTTTGTTGCATAAAACGCTAGAATACATCAAAATAAGCTATTTTTGACATATTTCCGTTCCTTACAGAAATACTGTGTTTCCTTAGTATTTTTGTGTTTTGGGGGAAAAAAGCTAAAAATTGATAAAATTTCACGTTTTTCTTAATTTTACTTTAGATTCTCCATACTAGCTTGTTTTCATCAATTTTATCGTTTTGAAGCAACATAATGTAAAATGACGAATAAGCAAAATTTTCAATCGAGATAGTTTTTTTTCATAAAACACCTTAAAACACATAAATAAGACACTTTAACAAATATAGTGTTTTGCCTGCATTTCTGAGTTTGGTGCATAAAACGCTAGAATATACTAAAACAACCCATTTTTGTCATATTTCAGATCCTTACACAAATATTGTGTTTTCCTTGCATTTCTCAGTTTTGGTTCATAAAACGCTGGAATACATCAAAATAACCCCTTTTTGACATATTTCACTTTCTTCGACAAATAGTGTCTTTTCCCTGCAAATCTGAGTTTTGTTACATAAAACGGTGGAATACATCAAAATATTCCATTTTTGACATATTTCACTTCCTTAGACAAATAGTGTGTTTTGCCTGCATTTCTGAGTTTTGGTTCATAAAACGCTGGAATACACCAAAATAACCCCTTTTTAACATATTTCACTTGCGTAGACAAATAGTGTGTTTTGCCTTCAATTGTGAGTTTTCTTGCATAAAATGCGGAATACACCAAAATAACCCCCTTTTGACATATTTCACTTCCTTAGGCAAACAGTGTGTTTTGCCTGTAATTCTCAGTTTTGTTGCATAAAACGCTAGAATACATCAAAATAAGCTATTTTGACATATTTCCGTTCCTTACAGAAATACTGTGTTTCCTTAGTATTTTTGTGTTTTGGGGGAAAAAAGCTAAAAATTGATAAAATTTCACGTTTTTCTTAATTTTACTTTAGATTCTCCATACTAGCTTGTTTTCATCAATTTTATCGTTTTGAAGCAACATAATGTAAAATGACGAATAAGCAAAATTTTCAATCGAGATAGTTTTTTTTCATAAAACACCTTAAAACACATAAATAAGACACTTTAACAAATATAGTGTTTTGCCTGCATTTCTGAGTTTGGTGCATAAAACGCTAGAATATACTAAAACAACCCATTTTTGTCATATTTCAGATCCTTACACAAATATTGTGTTTTCCTTGCATTTCTCAGTTTTGGTTCATAAAACGCTGGAATACATCAAAATAACCCCTTTTTGACATATTTCACTTTCTTCGACAAATAGTGTCTTTTCCCTGCAAATCTGAGTTTTGTTACATAAAACGGTGGAATACATCAAAATATTCCATTTTTGACATATTTCACTTCCTTAGACAAATAGTGTGTTTTGCCTGCATTTCTGAGTTTTGGTTCATAAAACGCTGGAATACACCAAAATAACCCCTTTTTAACATATTTCACTTGCGTAGACAAATAGTGTGTTTTGCCTTCAATTGTGAGTTTTCTTGCATAAAATGCGGAATACACCAAAATAACCCCTTTGACATATTTCACTTCCTTAGGCAAACAGTGTGTTTTGCCTGTAATTCTCAGTTTTGTTGCATAAAACGCTAGAATACATCAAAATAAGCTATTTTTGACATATTTCCGTTCCTTACAGAAATACTGTGTTTCCTTAGTATTTTTGTGTTTTGGGGGAAAAAAGCTAAAAATTGATAAAATTTCACGTTTTTCTTAATTTTACTTTAGATTCTCCATACTAGCTTGTTTTCATCAATTTTATCGTTTTGAAGCAACATAATGTAAAATGACGAATAAGCAAAATTTTCAATCGAGATAGTTTTTTTTCATAAAACACCTTAAAACACATAAATAAGACACTTTAACAAATATAGTGTTTTGCCTGCATTTCTGAGTTTGGTGCATAAAACGCTAGAATATACTAAAACAACCCATTTTTGTCATATTTCAGATCCTTACACAAATATTGTGTTTTCCTTGCATTTCTGAGTTTTGGTTCATAAAACGCTGGAATACATCAAAATAACCCCTTTTTGACATATTTCACTTTCTTCGACAAATAGTGTCTTTTCCCTGCAAATCTGAGTTTTGTTACATAAAACGGTGGAATACATCAAAATATTCCATTTTTGACATATTTCACTTCCTTAGACAAATAGTGTGTTTTGCCTGTGTTTTGCCTGAATACACCAAAATAACCCCTTTTAACATATTTCTGAGTTTTGTTTTCTTGCATAAAACGCTGGAATACACCAAAATAACCCCCTTTTGACATATTTCACTTCCTTAGGCAAACAGTTTGTGTGTTTTGCCTGTAATTCTCAGTTTTGTTGCATAAAACGCTAGAATACATCAAAATAAGCTATTTTTGACATATTTCCGTTCCTTACAGAAATACTGTGTTTCCTTAGTATTTTTGTGTTTTGGGGGAAAAAAGCTAAAAATTGATAAAATTTCACGTTTTTCTTAATTTTACTTTAGATTCTCCATACTAGCTTGTTTTCATCAATTTTATCGTTTTGAAGCAACATAATGTAAAATGACGAATAAGCAAAATTTTCAATCGAGATAGTTTTTTTTCATAAAACACCTTAAAAACACATAAATAAGACACTTTAACAAATATAGTGTTTTGCCTGCATTTTGAGTTTGGTGCATAAAACGCTAGAATATACTAAAACAACCCATTTTTGTCATATTTCAGATCCTTACACAAATATTGTGTTTTCCTTGCATTTCTAAGTTTTGGTTCATAAAACGCTGGAATACATCAAAATAACCCCTTTTTGACATATTTCACTTTCTTCGACAAATAGTGTCTTTTCCCTGCAAATCTGAGTTTTGTTACATAAAACGGTGGAATACATCAAAATATTCCATTTTGACATATTTCACTTCCTTAGACAAATAGTGTGTTTTGCCTGCATTTCTGAGTTTTGGTTCATAAAACGCTGGAATACACCAAAATAACCCCTTTTTAACATATTTCACTTGCGTAGACAAATAGTGTGTTTTGCCTTCAATTGTGAGTTTTCTTGCATAAAATGCGGAATACACCAAAATAACCCCTTTGACATATTTCACTTCCTTAGGCAAACAGTGTGTTTTGCCTGTAATTCTCAGTTTTGTTGCATAAAACGCTAGAATACATCAAAATAAGCTATTTTTGACATATTTCCGTTCCTTACAGAAATACTGTGTTTCCTTAGTATTTTTGTGTTTTGGGGGAAAAAAGCTAAAAATTGATAAAATTTCACGTTTTTCTTAATTTTACTTTAGATTCTCCATACTAGCTTGTTTTCATCAATTTTATCGTTTTGAAGCAACATAATGTAAAATGACGAATAAGCAAAATTTTCAATCGAGATAGTTTTTTTTCATAAAACACCTTAAAACACATAAATAAGACACTTTAACAAATATAGTGTTTTGCCTGCATTTCTGAGTTTGGTGCATAAAACGCTAGAATATACTAAAACAACCCATTTTTGTCATATTTCAGATCCTTACACAAATATTGTGTTTTCCTTGCATTTCTCAGTTTTGGTTCATAAAACGCTGGAATACATCAAAATAACCCCTTTTTGACATATTTCACTTTCTTCGACAAATAGTGTCTTTTCCCTGCAAATCTGAGTTTTGTTACATAAAACGGTGGAATACATCAAAATATTCCATTTTTGACATATTTCACTTCCTTAGACAAATAGTGTGTTTTGCCTGCATTTCTGAGTTTTGGTTCATAAAACGCTGGAATACACCAAAATAACCCCTTTTTAACATATTTCACTTGCGTAGACAAATAGTGTGTTTTGCCTTCAATTGTGAGTTTTCTTGCATAAAATGCGGAATACACCAAAATAACCCCTTTGACATATTTCACTTCCTTAGGCAAACAGTGTGTTTTGCCTGTAATTCTCAGTTTTGTTGCATAAAACGCTAGAATACATCAAAATAAGCTATTTTTGACATATTTCCGTTCCTTACAGAAATACTGTGTTTCCTTAGTATTTTTGTGTTTTGGGGGAAAAAAGCTAAAAATTGATAAAATTTCACGTTTTTCTTAATTTTACTTTAGATTCTCCATACTAGCTTGTTTTCATCAATTTTATCGTTTTGAAGCAACATAATGTAAAATGACGAATAAGCAAAATTTTCAATCGAGATAGTTTTTTTTCATAAAACACCTTAAAACACATAAATAAGACACTTTAACAAATATAGTGTTTTGCCTGCATTTCTGAGTTTGGTGCATAAAACGCTAGAATATACTAAAACAACCCATTTTTGTCATATTTCAGATCCTTACACAAATATTGTGTTTTCCTTGCATTTCTGAGTTTTGGTTCATAAAACGCTGGAATACATCAAAATAACCCCTTTTTGACATATTTCACTTTCTTCGACAAATAGTGTCTTTTCCCTGCAAATCTGAGTTTTGTTACATAAAACGGTGGAATACATCAAAATATTCCATTTTTGACATATTTCACTTCCTTAGACAAATAGTGTGTTTTGCCTGCATTTCTGAGTTTTGGTTCATAAAACGCTGGAATACACCAAAATAACCCCTTTTTAACATATTTCACTTGCGTAGACAAATAGTGTGTTTTGCCTTCAATTGTGAGTTTTCTTGCATAAAATGCGGAATACACCAAAATAACCCCTTTGACATATTTCACTTCCTTAGGCAAACAGTGTGTTTTGCCTGTAATTCTCAGTTTTGTTGCATAAAACGCTAGAATACATCAAAATAAGCTATTTTTGACATATTTCCGTTCCTTACAGAAATACTGTGTTTCCTTAGTATTTTTGTGTTTTGGGGGAAAAAAGCTAAAAATTGATAAAATTTCACGTTTTTCTTAATTTTACTTTAGATTCTCCATACTAGCTTGTTTTCATCAATTTTATCGTTTTGAAGCAACATAATGTAAAATGACGAATAAGCAAAATTTTCAATCGAGATAGTTTTTTTTCATAAAACACCTTAAAACACATAAATAAGACACTTTAACAAATATAGTGTTTTGCCTGCATTTCTGAGTTTGGTGCATAAAACGCTAGAATATACTAAAACAACCCATTTTTGTCATATTTCAGATCCTTACACAAATATTGTGTTTTCCTTGCATTTCTCAGTTTTGGTTCATAAAACGCTGGAATACATCAAAATAACCCCTTTTTGACATATTTCACTTTCTTCGACAAATAGTGTCTTTTCCCTGCAAATCTGAGTTTTGTTACATAAAACGGTGGAATACATCAAAATATTCCATTTTTGACATATTTCACTTCCTTAGACAAATAGTGTGTTTTGCCTGCATTTCTGAGTTTTGGTTCATAAAACGCTGGAATACACCAAAATAACCCCTTTTTAACATATTTCACTTGCGTAGACAAATAGTGTGTTTTGCCTTCAATTGTGAGTTTTCTTGCATAAAATGCGGAATACACCAAAATAACCCCTTTGACATATTTCACTTCCTTAGGCAAACAGTGTGTTTTGCCTGTAATTCTCAGTTTTGTTGCATAAAACGCTAGAATACATCAAAATAAGCTATTTTTGACATATTTCCGTTCCTTACAGAAATACTGTGTTTCCTTAGTATTTTTGTGTTTTGGGGGAAAAAAGCTAAAAATTGATAAAATTTCACGTTTTTCTTAATTTTACTTTAGATTCTCCATACTAGCTTGTTTTCATCAATTTTATCGTTTTGAAGCAACATAATGTAAAATGACGAATAAGCAAAATTTTCAATCGAGATAGTTTTTTTTCATAAAACACCTTAAAAACACATAAATAAGACACTTTAACAAATATAGTGTTTTGCCTGCATTTCTGAGTTTGGTGCATAAAACGCTAGAATATACTAAAACAACCCATTTTTGTCATATTTCAGATCCTTACACAAATATTGTGTTTTCCTTGCATTTCTGAGTTTTGGTTCATAAAACGCTGGAATACATCAAAATAACCCCTTTTTGACATATTTCACTTTCTTCGACAAATAGTGTCTTTTCCCTGCAAATCTGAGTTTTGTTACATAAAACGGTGGAATACATCAAAATATTCCATTTTTGACATATTTCACTTCCTTAGACAAATAGTGTGTTTTGCCTGCATTTCTGAGTTTTGGTTCATAAAACGCTGGAATACACCAAAATAACCCCTTTTTAACATATTTCACTTGCGTAGACAAATAGTGTGTTTTGCCTTCAATTGTGAGTTTTCTTGCATAAAATGCGGAATACACCAAAATAACCCCTTTGACATATTTCACTTCCTTAGGCAAACAGTGTGTTTTGCCTGTAATTCTCAGTTTTGTTGCATAAAACGCTAGAATACATCAAAATAAGCTATTTTTGACATATTTCCGTTCCTTACAGAAATACTGTGTTTCCTTAGTATTTTTGTGTTTTGGGGGAAAAAAGCTAAAAATTGATAAAATTTCACGTTTTTCTTAATTTTACTTTAGATTCTCCATACTAGCTTGTTTTCATCAATTTTATCGTTTTGAAGCAACATAATGTAAAATGACGAATAAGCAAAATTTTCAATCGAGATAGTTTTTTTTCATAAAACACCTTAAAACACATAAATAAGACACTTTAACAAATATAGTGTTTTGCCTGCATTTCTGAGTTTGGTGCATAAAACGCTAGAATATACTAAAACAACCCATTTTTGTCATATTTCAGATCCTTACACAAATATTGTGTTTTCCTTGCATTTCTCAGTTTTGGTTCATAAAACGCTGGAATACATCAAAATAACCCCTTTTTGACATATTTCACTTTCTTCGACAAATAGTGTCTTTTCCCTGCAAATCTGAGTTTTGTTACATAAAACGGTGGAATACATCAAAATATTCCATTTTTGACATATTTCACTTCCTTAGACAAATAGTGTGTTTTGCCTGCATTTCTGAGTTTTGGTTCATAAAACGCTGGAATACACCAAAATAACCCCTTTTTAACATATTTCACTTGCGTAGACAAATAGTGTGTTTTGCCTTCAATTGTGAGTTTTCTTGCATAAAATGCGGAATACACCAAAATAACCCCTTTGACATATTTCACTTCCTTAGGCAAACAGTGTGTTTTGCCTGTAATTCTCAGTTTTGTTGCATAAAACGCTAGAATACATCAAAATAAGCTATTTTTGACATATTTCCGTTCCTTACAGAAATACTGTGTTTCCTTAGTATTTTTGTGTTTTGGGGGAAAAAAGCTAAAAATTGATAAAATTTCACGTTTTTCTTAATTTTACTTTAGATTCTCCATACTAGCTTGTTTTCATCAATTTTATCGTTTTGAAGCAACATAATGTAAAATGACGAATAAGCAAAATTTTCAATCGAGATAGTTTTTTTTCATAAAACACCTTAAAACACATAAATAAGACACTTTAACAAATATAGTGTTTTGCCTGCATTTCTGAGTTTGGTGCATAAAACGCTAGAATATACTAAAACAACCCATTTTTGTCATATTTCAGATCCTTACACAAATATTGTGTTTTCCTTGCATTTCTCAGTTTTGGTTCATAAAACGCTGGAATACATCAAAATAACCCCTTTTTGACATATTTCACTTTCTTCGACAAATAGTGTCTTTTCCCTGCAAATCTGAGTTTTGTTACATAAAACGGTGGAATACATCAAAATATTCCATTTTTGACATATTTCACTTCCTTAGACAAATAGTGTGTTTTGCCTGCATTTCTGAGTTTTGGTTCATAAAACGCTGGAATACACCAAAATAACCCCTTTTTAACATATTTCACTTGCGTAGACAAATAGTGTGTTTTGCCTTCAATTGTGAGTTTTCTTGCATAAAATGCGGAATACACCAAAATAACCCCTTTGACATATTTCACTTCCTTACGCAAACAGTGTGTTTTGCCTGTAATTCTCAGTTTTGTTGCATAAAACGCTAGAATACACCAAAATAAGCTATTTTTGACATATTTCCGTTCCTTACAGAAATACTGTGTTTCCTTAGTATTTTTGTGTTTTGGGGGAAAAAAGCTAAAAATTGATAAAATTTCACGTTTTTCTTAATTTTACTTTAGATTCTCCATACTAGCTTGTTTTCATCAATTTTATCGTTTTGAAGCAACATAATGTAAAATGACGAATAAGCAAAATTTTCATAAAACACCTTAAAAACACATAAATAAGACACTTTAACAAATATAGTGTTTTGCCTGCATTTCTGAGTTTGGTGCATAAAACGCTAGAATATACTAAAACAACCCATTTTTGTCATATTTCAGATCCTTACACAAATATTGTGTTTTCCTTGCATTTCTCAGTTTTGGTTCATAAAACGTTGGAATACATCAAAATAACCCCTTTTTGACATATTTCACTTTCTTCGACAAATAGTGTCTTTTCCCTGCAAATCTGAGTTTTGTTACATAAAACGGTGGAATACATCAAAATATTCCATTTTTGACATATTTCACTTCCTTAGACAAATAGTGTGTTTTGCCTGCATTTCTGAGTTTTGGTTCATAAAACGCTGGAATACACCAAAATAACCCCTTTTTAACATATTTCACTTGCGTAGACAAATAGTGTGTTTTGCCTTCAATTGTGAGTTTTCTTGCATAAAATGCGGAATACACCAAAATAACCCCTTTGACATATTTCACTTCCTTAGGCAAACAGTGTGTTTTGCCTGTAATTCTCAGTTTTGTTGCATAAAACGCTAGAATACATCAAAATAAGCTATTTTTGACATATTTCCGTTCCTTACAGAAATACTGTGTTTCCTTAGTATTTTTGTGTTTTGGGGGAAAAAAGCTAAAAATTGATAAAATTTCACGTTTTTCTTAATTTTACTTTAGATTCTCCATACTAGCTTGTTTTCATCAATTTTATCGTTTTGAAGCAACATAATGTAAAATGACGAATAAGCAAAATTTTCAATCGAGATAGTTTTTTCATAAAACACCTTAAAACACATAAATAAGACACTTTAACAAATATAGTGTTTTGCCTGCATTTCTGAGTTTGGTGCATAAAACGCTAGAATATACTAAAACAACCCATTTTTGTCATATTTCAGATCCTTACACAAATATTGTGTTTTCCTTGCATTTCTGAGTTTTGGTTCATAAAACGCTGGAATACATCAAAATAACCCCTTTTTGACATATTTCACTTTCTTCGACAAATAGTGTCTTTTCCCTGCAAATCTGAGTTTTGTTACATAAAACGGTGGAATACATCAAAATATTCCATTTTTGACATATTTCACTTCCTTAGACAAATAGTGTGTTTTGCCTGCATTTCTGAGTTTTGGTTCATAAAACGCTGGAATACACCAAAATAACCCCTTTTTAACATATTTCACTTGCGTAGACAAATAGTGTGTTTTGCCTTCAATTGTGAGTTTTCTTGCATAAAATGCGGAATACACCAAAATAACCCCTTTGACATATTTCACTTCCTTAGGCAAACAGTGTGTTTTGCCTGTAATTCTCAGTTTTGTTGCATAAAACGCTAGAATACATCAAAATAAGCTATTTTTGACATATTTCCGTTCCTTACAGAAATACTGTGTTTCCTTAGTATTTTTGTGTTTTGGGGGAAAAAAGCTAAAAATTGATAAAATTTCACGTTTTTCTTAATTTTACTTTAGATTCTCCATACTAGCTTGTTTTCATCAATTTTATCGTTTTGAAGCAACATAATGTAAAATGACGAATAAGCAAAATTTTCAATCGAGATAGTTTTTTCATAAAACACCTTAAAACACATAAATAAGACACTTTAACAAATATAGTGTTTTGCCTGCATTTCTGAGTTTGGTGCATAAAACGCTAGAATATACTAAAACAACCCATTTTTGTCATATTTCAGATCCTTACACAAATATTGTGTTTTCCTTGCATTTCTCAGTTTTGGTTCATAAAACGCTGGAATACATCAAAATAACCCCTTTTTGACATATTTCACTTTCTTCGACAAATAGTGTCTTTTCCCTGCAAATCTGAGTTTTGTTACATAAAACGGTGGAATACATCAAAATATTCCATTTTTGACATATTTCACTTCCTTAGACAAATAGTGTGTTTTGCCTGCATTTCTGAGTTTTGGTTCATAAAACGCTGGAATACACCAAAATAACCCCTTTTTAACATATTTCACTTGCGTAGACAAATAGTGTGTTTTGCCTTCAATTGTGAGTTTTCTTGCATAAAATGCGGGAATACACCAAAATAACCCCCTTTTGACATATTTCACTTCCTTAGGCAAACAGTGTGTTTTGCCTGTAATTCTCAGTTTTGTTGCATAAAACGCTAGAATACATCAAAATAAGCTATTTTTGACATATTTCCGTTCCTTACAGAAATACTGTGTTTCCTTAGTATTTTTGTGTTTTGGGGGAAAAAAGCTAAAAATTGATAAAATTTCACGTTTTTCTTAATTTTACTTTAGATTCTCCATACTAGCTTGTTTTCATCAATTTTATCGTTTTGAAGCAACATAATGTAAAATGACGAATAAGCAAAATTTTCAATCGAGATAGTTTTTTCATAAAACACCTTAAAACACATAAATAAGACACTTTAACAAATATAGTGTTTTGCCTGCATTTCTGAGTTTGGTGCATAAAACGCTAGAATATACTAAAACAACCCATTTTTGTCATATTTCAGATCCTTACACAAATATTGTGTTTTCCTTGCATTTCTCAGTTTTGGTTCATAAAACGCTGGAATACATCAAAATAACCCCTTTTTGACATATTTCACTTTCTTCGACAAATAGTGTCTTTTCCCTGCAAATCTGAGTTTTGTTACATAAAACGGTGGAATACATCAAAATATTCCATTTTTGACATATTTCACTTCCTTAGACAAATAGTGTGTTTTGCCTGCATTTCTGAGTTTTGGTTCATAAAACGCTGGAATACACCAAAATAACCCCTTTTTAACATATTTCACTTGCGTAGACAAATAGTGTGTTTTGCCTTCAATTGTGAGTTTTCTTGCATAAAATGCGGAATACACCAAAATAACCCCTTTGACATATTTCACTTCCTTAGGCAAACAGTGTGTTTTGCCTGTAATTCTCAGTTTTGTTGCATAAAACGCTAGAATACATCAAAATAAGCTATTTTTGACATATTTCCGTTCCTTACAGAAATACTGTGTTTCCTTAGTATTTTTGTGTTTTGGGGGAAAAAAGCTAAAAATTGATAAAATTTCACGTTTTTCTTAATTTTACTTTAGATTCTCCATACTAGCTTGTTTTCATCAATTTTATCGTTTTGAAGCAACATAATGTAAAATGACGAATAAGCAAAATTTTCAATCGAGATAGTTTTTTTTCATAAAACACCTTAAAACACATAAATAAGACACTTTAACAAATATAGTGTTTTGCCTGCATTTCTGAGTTTGGTGCATAAAACGCTAGAATATACTAAAACAACCCATTTTTGTCATATTTCAGATCCTTACACAAATATTGTGTTTTCCTTGCATTTCTGAGTTTTGGTTCATAAAACGCTGGAATACATCAAAATAACCCCTTTTTGACATATTTCACTTTCTTCGACAAATAGTGTCTTTTCCCTGCAAATCTGAGTTTTGTTACATAAAACGGTGGAATACATCAAAATATTCCATTTTTGACATATTTCACTTCCTTAGACAAATAGTGTGTTTTGCCTGCATTTCTGAGTTTTGGTTCATAAAACGCTGGAATACACCAAAATAACCCCTTTTTAACATATTTCACTTGCGTAGACAAATAGTGTGTTTTGCCTTCAATTGTGAGTTTTCTTGCATAAAATGCGGAATACACCAAAATAACCCCTTTGACATATTTCACTTCCTTAGGCAAACAGTGTGTTTTGCCTGTAATTCTCAGTTTTGTTGCATAAAACGCTAGAATACATCAAAATAAGCTATTTTTGACATATTTCCGTTCCTTACAGAAATACTGTGTTTCCTTAGTATTTTTGTGTTTTGGGGGAAAAAAGCTAAAAAATTGATAAAATTTCACGTTTTTCTTAATTTTACTTTAGATTCTCCATACTAGCTTGTTTTCATCAATTTTATCGTTTTGAAGCAACATAATGTAAAATGACGAATAAGCAAAATTTTCAATCGAGATAGTTTTTTCATAAAACACCTTAAAACACATAAATAAGACACTTTAACAAATATAGTGTTTTGCCTGCATTTCTGAGTTTGGTGCATAAAACGCTAGAATATACTAAAACAACCCATTTTTGTCATATTTCAGATCCTTACACAAATATTGTGTTTTCCTTGCATTTCTCAGTTTTGGTTCATAAAACGCTGGAATACATCAAAATAACCCCTTTTTGACATATTTCACTTTCTTCGACAAATAGTGTCTTTTCCCTGCAAATCTGAGTTTTGTTACATAAAACGGTGGAATACATCAAAATATTCCATTTTTGACATATTTCACTTCCTTAGACAAATAGTGTGTTTTGCCTGCATTTCTGAGTTTTGGTTCATAAAACGCTGGAATACACCAAAATAACCCCTTTTTAACATATTTCACTTGCGTAGACAAATAGTGTGTTTTGCCTTCAATTGTGAGTTTTCTTGCATAAAATGCGGAATACACCAAAATAACCCCTTTGACATATTTCACTTCCTTAGGCAAACAGTGTGTTTTGCCTGTAATTCTCAGTTTTGTTGCATAAAACGCTAGAATACATCAAAATAAGCTATTTTTGACATATTTCCGTTCCTTACAGAAATACTGTGTTTCCTTAGTATTTTTGTGTTTTGGGGGAAAAAAGCTAAAAATTGATAAAATTTCACGTTTTTCTTAATTTTACTTTAGATTCTCCATACTAGCTTGTTTTCATCAATTTTATCGTTTTGAAGCAACATAATGTAAAATGACGAATAAGCAAAATTTTCAATCGAGATAGTTTTTTTTCATAAAACACCTTAAAACACATAAATAAGACACTTTAACAAATATAGTGTTTTGCCTGCATTTCTGAGTTTGGTGCATAAAACGCTAGAATATACTAAAACAACCCATTTTTGTCATATTTCAGATCCTTACACAAATATTGTGTTTTCCTTGCATTTCTCAGTTTTGGTTCATAAAACGCTGGAATACATCAAAATAACCCCTTTTTGACATATTTCACTTTCTTCGACAAATAGTGTCTTTTCCCTGCAAATCTGAGTTTTGTTACATAAAACGGTGGAATACATATAGACAAAAAATATTCCAAAATAGTGTTTCCAGTGTGTTTTTTTTGACATATTTCACTTCCTTAGACAAATAGTGTGTTTTGCCTGCATTTCTGAGTTTTGGTTCATAAAACGCTGGAATACACCAAAATAACCCCTTTTTAACATATTTCACTTGCGTAGACAAATAGTGTGTTTTGCCTTCAATTGTGAGTTTTCTTGCATAAAATGCGGAATACACCAAAATAACCCCTTTGACATATTTCACTTCCTTAGGCAAACAGTGTGTTTTGCCTGTAATTCTCAGTTTTGTTGCATAAAACGCTAGAATACATCAAAATAAGCTATTTTTGACATATTTCCGTTCCTTACAGAAATACTGTGTTTCCTTAGTATTTTTGTGTTTTGGGGGAAAAAAGCTAAAAATTGATAAAATTTCACGTTTTTCTTAATTTTACTTTAGATTCTCCATACTAGCTTGTTTTCATCAATTTTATCGTTTTGAAGCAACATAATGTAAAATGACGAATAAGCAAAATTTTCAATCGAGATAGTTTTTTTTCATAAAACACCTTAAAACACATAAATAAGACACTTTAACAAATATAGTGTTTTGCCTGCATTTCTGAGTTTGGTGCATAAAACGCTAGAATATACTAAAACAACCCATTTTTGTCATATTTCAGATCCTTACACAAATATTGTGTTTTCCTTGCATTTCTCAGTTTTGGTTCATAAAACGTTGGAATACATCAAAATAACCCCTTTTTGACATATTTCACTTTCTTCGACAAATAGTGTCTTTTCCCTGCAAATCTGAGTTTTGTTACATAAAACGGTGGAATACATCAAAATATTCCATTTTTGACATATTTCACTTCCTTAGACAAATAGTGTGTTTTGCCTGCATTTCTGAGTTTTGGTTCATAAAACGCTGGAATACACCAAAATAACCCCTTTTTAACATATTTCACTTGCGTAGACAAATAGTGTGTTTTGCCTTCAATTGTGAGTTTTCTTGCATAAAATGCGGAATACACCAAAATAACCCCTTTGACATATTTCACTTCCTTAGGCAAACAGTGTGTTTTGCCTGTAATTCTCAGTTTTGTTGCATAAAACGCTAGAATACATCAAAATAAGCTATTTTTGACATATTTCCGTTCCTTACAGAAATACTGTGTTTCCTTAGTATTTTTGTGTTTTGGGGGAAAAAAGCTAAAAATTGATAAAATTTCACGTTTTTCTTAATTTTACTTTAGATTCTCCATACTAGCTTGTTTTCATCAATTTTATCGTTTTGAAGCAACATAATGTAAAATGACGAATAAGCAAAATTTTCAATCGAGATAGTTTTTTCATAAAACACCTTAAAACACATAAATAAGACACTTTAACAAATATAGTGTTTTGCCTGCATTTCTGAGTTTGGTGCATAAAACGCTAGAATATACTAAAACAACCCATTTTGTCATATTTCAGATCCTTACACAAATATTGTGTTTTCCTTGCATTTCTGAGTTTTGGTTCATAAAACGCTGGAATACATCAAAATAACCCCTTTTTGACATATTTCACTTTCTTCGACAAATAGTGTCTTTTCCCTGCAAATCTGAGTTTTGTTACATAAAACGGTGGAATACATCAAAATATTCCATTTTGACATATCACTTCACTTCATTTCTTAGACAAATAGTGTGTTTTGCCTGCAATTGTGAGTTTTTGTTGCATAAAACGCTCAAAATGATTTTTACATATTTCCGTTGAGATTTTACTTTGGATTCTCTATACTTTGTTTTCATGAATTTTATCGTTTTGAAGCAAAATAATAAAATGACGAATAAGCAAAATTTTCAATCGAGATAGTTTTTTTTCATAAAACACCTTAAAAAACACATAAATAAGACGTTTTAACAAATATAGTGTTTTGCCTGCATTTCTGAGTTTGGTGCATAAAACGCTAGAATACACTAAAACAACCCATTTTTAACATATTTCACTTGCGTAGACAAATAGTGTGTTTTGCCTGCAATTCTGAGTTTTCTTTCATAAAACGCTGGAATACACCAAAATAACCCCTTTTGACATATTTCACTTCCTTAGGCAAATAGTGTGTTTTGCCTGTAATTCTCAGTTTTGTTGCATAAAACGCTAGAATACATCAAAATAAGCTATTTTTGACATATTTCCGTTCCTTACAGAAATACTGTGTTTCCTTAGTATTTTTGTGTTTTGGGGGAAAAAAGCTAAAAATTGATAAAATTTCACGTTTTTCTTAATTTTACTTTAGATTCTCCATACTAGCTTGTTTTCATCAATTTTATCGTTTTGAAGCAACATAATGTAAAATGACGAATAAGCAAAATTTTCAATCGAGATAGTTTTTTTTCATAAAACACCTTAAAAACACATAAATAAGACACTTTAACAAATATAGTGTTTTGCCTGCATTTCTGAGTTTGGTGCATAAAACGCTAGAATATACTAAAACAACCCATTTTTGTCATATTTCAGATCCTTACACAAATATTGTGTTTTCCTTGCATTTCTCAGTTTTGGTTCATAAAACGTTGGAATACATCAAAATAACCCCTTTTTGACATATTTCACTTTCTTCGACAAATAGTGTCTTTTCCCTGCAAATCTGAGTTTTGTTACATCGCTGACACTGTGTGGTAAGACAGACAGACAGACAGACAGACAGACAGACAGACAGAGAGAGAGAGAGAGAGAGAGAGAGAGAGAGAGAGAGAGAGAGAGAGAGAGAGAGAGAGAGAGAGAGAGAGAGAGAGAGAGAGAGAGAGAGAGAGAGAGAGAGAGAGAGAGAGAGAGAGAGAGAGAGAGAGAGAGAGAGAGAGAGAGAGAGAGAGAGAGAGAGAGAGAGAGAGAGAGAGAGGGAGGAATTACCAATGAGGTCATTTAGGTCATGGGGGGGTGAAAGGCTCAAGTCGCAAAAGATGTGAAACATTGCGTTAATAGTTTCTGCTTCCATCACTGCTACTTCCACTACTACTATCACCACCTTGAAGCTTTTGACATTTATAAACTCGACTATGCAATATCATTTTATTGCAGGGACCAGGTAGGGAAGGTAAAGTGGGTGGCGCCTAAAGGCTTAGTTTTTGAGGGGAATAAACCAATTAAAGTCTTTCTCCTGACCGTCTTGTAGATACGCATAATATTCTTGACTTTTCCACTAACTCCTCTGACTATAGTCAATTATTTAACTATTTAACTTCCAAAGTCAAGCACATTCTGTCCCTCTATCCTTTTGCAGAGATTTCCATCCTTGGAGATTTCAATGTTCAACACCAGATTTGGCTTTCCTCTCCCTTCACTGACCATCCTGGTCCTCACCTCTAATCCTTCACCTTATACTGTTACACCATCTTTTCCTCTGGGCTCCTCCGATCACATTCTCATTTCCGTATTTTGTCCTATTTCTCCAATCCCTCCTCAGGCTCCTCCAAAGCGGAAGTACCTCTGGCGTTTTACCTCTGCCAGATGGTGGAACCTCAGGAGGTATTATGCTGATTTTCCCTGGAATGATTACTGTTCCCATGTCAGACACCCATCACTGAGTGTTGAACGCATAACGGAGGTGATAGTGTCTGATATGGAGGCGCACATTCCTCATTCTTTTTCTCAACATAAACCTTCTAAACCTTGGTTTAGAAGGTTTAGCTATACATGATAGAGAGGTAGCCCACAAAAGATACTTAAGCCTGCCATCTCCTGAATCTCATGTACTTTATATTTCTGCCCGGAATCATGCAAAGTCTGTTCTTTTACTTGCCAAACACTCCTTCACAAAAAGAAAATGTCAAAATCTATTAAACTCTAACTCCCCTCGAGACTTCTCGCATCTTGCCAAAAACATCTCCAATAACTTTACATCTTCTTTCTCTCCTTTATTTCATCCTGATGGTACCCCTGTCATCTCTTCTGTCTCTAAAGCTTCAACTCTTCTCTCAAACCTTTGCTAACAATTCCACATTGGATGGTTCTGGGCTTGTCCCTCCCTCTCCTCCTCCCTTTGACTATTTCATGTCTTCTTCCCTCCTATTGTTCTCAAAAACTTTCCTTCCGTGCTTACCCTTTGCCTGGCCAAGCTCTTTCAACTAAGCCTATCGACTTCTACCTTTTCTTCTTGCTGAAGTTTGCCTAGATTCAGCCTGTTGTATAAAAAGGTGACCGTTCTAATCCCTCAAACTACCGTCCTATAGCTTTAATCTCTTGCTTGTCTAAAGTTTTTTAATCTATCCTCAATAGGAAGATTCTTAAGCATCTGTCACTTCACAATCTTCTATGTGATCTCCATTATGGCTTACGTCAAGGTTGCTCTACTGCCGATCTTCTGGCACTCCTTGTTGAGTCTTGGTCAGCCTATTTTAAAGATTTTGGCGAAACTTTTGTTGTCGCGTTAGACATATCAAAAGCTTTTGATAGAGTCTGGCACTAAGCTTTAATTTCAAAACTTCCTTCCTACGGCTTCTATCCTTCTCTCTGCAACTTTACCTCAAGTTTCCTTTCCGACCGTTCTATTGTTGCCGTGGTAGACAGCCACTTTTCTTCTCCTAAATCTATTAACAGTGGTGTTCCTCAAGGCTCTGTCCTATCACCCACTCTCTTTCTATTATTCATTAATGACCTTAACCAGACTTCTTGCCCTATCCACTCCTACGCTGATGATACCACCCCTACATCTTTCCACATCCTTTCAGAGATGACCAACCCTTCAGGAAGTCAATAGATCACGCAGGGACGCCACAGAACCCCTGACTTCTAATCTTTCTAAAATTTCTGACTGGGACAGAGAAAACTCTGTTTTCAACGTCTCGAAAACTCATTTCCTCTATTTATCAACTCGACAGAACCTTCCAGACAACGATCCCCTTTTCTTCAATGACACTCAGCTGTCTCATCAACTCCTCTCCTCTGACTGACTATCTTCAGCCTCTTTTTCACCGCCGAAATGTTGCATCTCTTTCTATCTTTAATCACTATTTTCATGCTAACTGCTCTACTGATCTTGCTAACTGCATGCGTCCCCTCCTCCTGCGGCCTCGCTGCACAAGGTTTTCTTCTTCCTCTCATCCTCATTCTGTCCAACAATCTAATATAAGAGTTAACCAGTATTCTCAATCATTCATACCTTTTACTGGTAAACTCTGGAGCTCCCTACCTGGTTCTGTATTTCCATCTTCCTACGACTTGGCTTCTTTTAAGAGTGAGGTGTCAAGACAATTGTCCTAGGCTTTGGGTAATTCTTTCAAATCTTTTAGGGAAACGGCAGTTCCAATGGGCCTTTTTTTTATATATCCTGTCGCTTTTGGCAGTTCTCCCTCTTGCATGAAAAATCTATCTATCTATGTGTGTGTGTGTGTGTAATTCACTGTTTGATCTGCTGCAGTCTCTGACGAGACAGCCAGACATTACCCTACGGAACGAGCTCAGAGCTCATTATTTCCGATCTTGGGATAGGTCTGAGACCAGGCACACACCACACACCGGGACAACAAGGTCACAACTCCTCGATTTACATCCCGTACCTACTCACTGCTAGGTGAACAGGGGCTACACGTGAAAGGAGACACACCCAAATATTTCCATCCGGCCGGGGATTCGAACCACGGTCATCTGGCTTGTGAAGCCAGCGCTCTAACCACTGAGCTACCGGGCCGTGTGTGTGTGTGTGTGTGTGTGTGTGTGTGTGTGTGTGTGTGTGTGTGTGTGTGTGTGTATATATATATATATATATATATATATATATATATATATATATATATATATATATATATATATATATATATATATATATATATATACACACACACACACACACACACACACACACACACACACACACACACACACACACACATAGCTGAAAATATGATGTTGAAAGTACCTTTTCCAAACGTTTGAAAGCAACTGGTGGTGAATTGAAATCCTACTTTATGCATTTGATTACTGCAAGTTACTTTGATTGTTAAAATGTTGAAGGAAGTTTTTTATGGTTCCATTTATCCAATGCTTCATGAAAGCTTGAATAGTTTATGATACATGGACTGTTTAGGCAGCCTATAATTCCGCTGGTAGTTAAACAAGCCCATTACCCATACTAATTTTCATGGATTGACCAGGTCTACTATGCCTATTTTTTGGCATAGTGAAGTGTGTGTGTGTGTGTGTGTGTGTGTGTGTGTGTGTGTGTGTGTGTGTGTGTGTGTGTGTGGTTTTATATAGAAAGGAAGCCAACCAAGAGCAACAAAATATTTAAGAAAAAGGCCCAGTTAAAGTGCTGGTTCCCTTAAAGAGTTTTAAAGATTATCAAAAATGAAGGGAAATGTCTTGATACTTCCCTCTTAAAAGAAGTCAAGTCGTAGGAAGACTGAAATACAGAAGCAGGCAGGGAGCTCCAGAGTTTACCAGAAAAAGGTTTAAATGATTAAGAGTATTGGTTAACTCTAACGTTAGGGAGTTAGAGAGAATAGTGGTGAGAGAAAGAAGAAAGCCTTGTGCAGCGAGACCGCAGGAGGAGAGGAGGCATGCAGTTAGCAAGATCAGTAGAACAGTTAGCATGAAATTAGCGATAAAAGATAGAAAGTGATGCAACATTTCGGCGGTGAGAAAGAGGCTGAAGACAGTCAATCAGGGGATGGGTGTTAATGAGACGAAAATTTTTTGATTCAACCATATCTAATAAATCCCCCCAAACATGCGAACACTACTCCATACAGGGACGGATAAGGCCCTTATACAGAGTAAGCAGTTGGAGGGGCGAGAAAAACTGGCGGACACGTCTCAGAACGCTACTTCATAGAAGTTGTTTTAGTAAGAGATGAGATGTGAAGTTTCCAGTTAAGATTATGAGTAAAGGACAGACCGAAGATATCCAGTGTGGAAAAGGGAGACAGTTGAGTGTCATTGAAGAAGAGGGGATAGTTGTCTGGAAGGTTGTGTCAAGTTGATAAATGGAGGAACTGAGTTTTTGAGGCATTGAAAACTACTAAGTTCTCTCTGCCCAAATCAAAATCTTAGAAAGATTAGAAGTCAGGTGTTCGGTGGTGTCCCTGCGTGATGTTGACTTCCTGAAGGGTTGGTTGTCTCTGAAAGGACTTAGAAAGATCAGGGTGGTATCATCAGCGTACGAGTGGATAGGACAAGATGTATGGCTAAGAAGATCATTAATGAATAATAGAAAGAGAGTGGGGGATGGGTGGTAGGATAGAACCCTGAGGAACACCAGTGTTAATAGATTTAATAGATTTAGAAGAAGAACAGTGGCCGTCTACAATGGATGCAATAGAACGGTTGAAAAGGAAATTTGAGATAACGTTGCAGAGAGAAATCAAAGCTTTTGATATGTTCGACGCGACAGCAAAACTTTCACCGAAATCTCTAAAAGAGGATGACCAAGACTCAGTAAGGAAAGTCCGAAGATCACCAGTAGTGCGGCCTTAACGTAAGCCATATACTGGCGATCAGACAGAAGATCGTGAAGTGACAGATGTTTAAGAATCTTCATATTGAGGATAGATTAAAAAAAAATTTAGACAAGCAAGAGATTAAACCTATAGGACGCTAGTCTGAGGGACTAGAACTGTCACCCTTTTTAGGAGCAGACTGAATGTAGGCAAACTTCCAGCAAGAAGGAAAGGTAGAAGTCGATAGACATAGTTGAAAGAGGTTGGTCAGACAAAGTGTAAGCTCGGAATTACTGTTTTTGAGAACAATAGGAGGGACTCCATCTGATCCATAAGTCTTTCGAGGGTTTACGAAAGCGAGGGCATGGAATACATCATTACGAAGAATTTTGATTGAAAACATGACATTGTCAGAGGGAGGAGGAGAGGGAGGGACAAGCCCAGAATCATCCAAAAAAGGAGTTGTTAGCCAAGGTTTGAGAGAAGAATTCAGCTTTAGAGACAGAAGAGATGTC
>NC_059290.1:5247985-5250485 GCF_017591435.1 Portunus trituberculatus
GCGGCACAGCTCTCATCCACGCCCCCTACAGTGCCAAGCCCACACCTCGCCCACGCCCGCGCATGCCCCACACGCCGCCTGTTCCGCCAGCAGGTGCCACCCCCTCCCCCCCGTGACCCCTGCCGCCGTCCGCTCCGCTGTTCGGGGTCGGGATGATCTCAATGAGTGAAGAATTATGAAAAGTGCGAAATTCTGCGGGAAGCGGCGAGGCTCGTACCCGACCCGCTAGCCTAGCGGTCCCAAGGACTCTGTCCCGCCACTAGACTCCTCCTCCTCCTCCTTCTCCTCCTCCTCCTCCTCCTCCTCCTCCTCCTCCTTCTCCATCTTCCTGTGGGGTGAAGCTGAACTATTAAGGAAAATATTCAACAC
Organism: Portunus trituberculatus; assembly: GCF_017591435.1. NCBI lineage: Eukaryota > Metazoa > Arthropoda > Malacostraca > Decapoda > Portunidae > Portunus > Portunus trituberculatus. Next base: position 5,248,355 of record NC_059290.1, read on the forward strand.
ACACACACACACACACACACACACACACACACACACACACACACACACACACACACACACACACACACACACACACAATGCATTCCCATATCGTCTTATTCTAATCATCTCTCTTCCTTCATACCCTCCTCGTCCATCCTCACTTCCACCTCCACCTACATCTTCCTGTGGGGTGGAAAGTGAATAAAAAAAGACATTTCACAAACACACACACACACACACACACACACACACACACACACTACAACCCATATCGTGTTATTGTGAACATCTCTCCTCTCCCTCTCCCATGCTGGTGGTGTGCGGGAGGGAAGGAATGAGAGGATGAGGCGAGGGAGGGAGGAAGGAAGACCCAGGTGATTGGAGGAGCGGGGGAAAGGAGGGAGAGAGGATTCTAAGAGCAAAACAACCCTACTTTACCTGAACTATTTTTACTGTGTGTGTGTGTGTGTGTGTGTGTGTGTGTGTGTGTGTGTGTGTGTGTGTGTGTGTGTGTGTGTTGCCTTAAGAACAGGCTAACTATATATATATATATATATATATATATATATATATATATATATATATATATATATATATATATATATATATATATTGAGGAGGGATAACACAACACACACACACACACACACACACACACACACACACACACACACACACATATGCTTGCCCGCACGCACGCAAACATCTATAAATAATGGAATGTTGGTTAGTTTTCCTTCACTGACAAGGAATGTTTGTGATTGTGGTGGTGGTGGTGGTGGTGGTGGTGGTGGTAGTAGTAGTAGTAGTAGTAGTAGTAGTAGTAGTAGTAGTAGTAGTAGTAGTAGTAGTAGTAGTAGTAGTAGTAGCATATATTCAACCAACTAATAACCCAAATTTGAGTAAAAAAAAAGCTAATTAGCCAACATTATAAACATTTCATGCCGGAACAAACCCACCACCTAAAGAATTGTGGTAGACGAATTGTGGTTAACGCGGGATCCACGAGGCTACGATGGTGGTGGTGGTGGTGGTGGTGGCGATGGTGGCATTGTATGATTTGGCTTGATAGTGGTAGTTCAAATGGAGGTCACGGCAAGGGTGGGAGTAGTAGTAGTAGTAGTAGTAGTAGTAGCAGTAGTAGTAGTAGTAGCAGCAGCAGTAGTAGTAGCAGCAGCAGCAGCAGCAGCAGCAGCAGCAGTGGCAGTGGTGAGTGGTGGTGGCAGTGGAGGTGGTGTCTGTTGTGATGGCATCCGATCCCATCTCAGCAGCACAGTAGCAGCAGCAGCAGCAGCAGCAGCAGCAGCAGCAGCAGCAGCAGTGGTGTGGTGCTGGCTGCAGCAGCAGCAGCAGCAGCAGCAGCAGCAGCAGCAGCAGCAGCAGCAGTAGCAGCAGCAGCAGCAGCAGCAGCAGCAGCAGCAGCAGCAGCAGCAGCAGCAGCAGCAGCAGCAGCAGAGGTTTCAGCTAAAGTGGTGATCTTTTCGTCTCTATCTATGTCATGAGAATGACTTGCTGTATTCTCTCTCTCTCTGATCTCTCTCTCTCTCTCTCTCTCTCTCTCTCTCTCTCTCTCTCTCTCTCTCTCTCTCTCTCTCTCTCTCTCTCTCTCTCTTAAGAACGCATTAATCATCATTTTTTCTTTACTGAGTCTGCTCTTTCTAGGAATTCTTTTGTCATTATTATTATCATTATTATTATTATTATTATTATTATTATTATTATTATTGTTATTATTATTGTTATCATTATTATAAATGTCATTATTATAATTGTTGTTATTCAGTTCTCGTGTTCTTATTGTTATTGCTAATAAACGTAACAACGTCTCTCTGCTGCCACCATCACCACCACCACCACCACCAATAATAATAATAACAATAATAATAATAATAATAATAATAATACCACCACCACTGCACTCCACCACTGCCACCACCGCCACCACCAATAACAATAATAACAATACCAATACCACCAACACCACTCTACCACTGCCACCACTGCCACCACCACCACCACCACCACCGCCACCACCACCACTACTGCTACCACTGCTCACTACTGCTACCACCACCACCACCACTACTACCACTACCACCACTACCACTATTCTGACCACCACCACCACTACCACTTATATACTCAAAGT
>NC_059290.1:5255485-5257985 GCF_017591435.1 Portunus trituberculatus
ATAAATGGAAAAAGGAAAAAAACAAAATTAAGAAAAGTAAACTGCACTTGCCAAAGAAAGGAAAAAGAAAAGAGGAGACAAAAATACGTATAGAAAATAAAATAAAGATGGAAGAAATGAGACAGATTGAAAGATAAAGAAAGGAAGGAAGAAAGAGAAAGAGATAGAAAGAAAGACGGAGATAGTTTGAGAGAGAAAAGGTAAAACAAGAAAAGGAGAGAGAAAGAAAAGAGGAGGGATGGAGGAGAGAAAGAGAGGAGGAGGGAGAGGAGAGAAGAGGAGAGGGCGCAACACCAATCATCCGAACACAACCCATGGCTACGGCTTCGACTTACAGATAAACACACAAACACACACAACACACGCCAATCAGGAGTCCCCCCTACGGCACTTCCCTCCTGTAGCGCTGACGGAGGGAAATAGAGGGAAGTGGAGGGTCCTGGAGGGTAGTGGAGGGACGGAGGGAAAGGGAGGGAGGGATCAGAATACTGCTTCTAACCCAGATGAGCACTCACGATATAGGTCGCCTCCCGTCTCCTCCTGCCTCTCTCTCTCTCTCTCTCTCTCTCTCTCTCTCTCTCTCTCTCTCTCTCTCTCTCTCTCTCTCTCTCTTCCTCCAACCACTCACACTTCCACTATAACACTTCCTTTAATGTGTGTGTGTGTGTGTGTGTGTGTGTGTGTGTGTGTGTGTGTGTGTGTGTGTGTGTGTGTGTGTGTGTGTGTGTGTGTGTGTGTGTGTGTGTGTCTCTCTCTCTCTCTCTCTCTCTCTCTCTCTCTCTCTCTCTCTCTCTCTCTCTCTCTCTCTCTCTCTCTCTCTCTCTCTCTCTCTCTCTCTCTCTCTCTCTCTCTCTCTCTCTCTCTCTCTCTCTCTCTAACAGTTAATGCATCACTACTACTGTTGTTACTTCTACTACTGCTACTGCTACAACTACTACTACTACTATTACTACTAATACAACTACTATTACTACTACTACTACTACTACTACTACAACTACTACTTCATCATCATCATCATCATCATCATCATCATCATCATCATCATCCTATCACTACCACCAGCGCCACCACCACTGTTTCCCATATCTCATTAACCTTTGCCATTTCAATCCCCATTCTCTGTCTCAACGAAAACGTAGATTGGAGGGGTGACTCAGGAAAAAAATTAATGACTAAAGCTGTTGAATATCTGGGCTGTCTGTCTGTCTGTTAAAAAATTGTAGTTAATTTCAATATTAACAAATTTATCGAGGGTTGAAATTAAACAGAGAGAAAGAGAAAGAGAGAGAGAGAGAGAGAGAGAGAGAGAGAGAGAGAGAGAGAGAGAGAGAGAGAGAGAGAGAGAGAGAGACCTAAATGGACCCCAAAAAAATCTCACGAAATCGAAAAAGGATGGGACTAAATTCTTCCTTCTTCCTCCTCCTCTTCTTCTTCTTCTTCTTCTTCTTCTTCTTCTTCTTCTTCTTCTTCTTCTTCTTCTTCTTCTTCTTCTTCTTCTTCTTCTTCTTCTTCTTCTTCTTCTTCTTCTTCTTCTTCTTCTTCTTCCTCCTCCTCCTCCTCCTCCTCCTCCTCCTCCTCCTCCTCCTCCTCCTCCTCCTCCTCCTCCTCTTCCTCCATTGTTCCCCGCTGGCCTGCTTTCCTAGTGGAGTGCCGAAGTGGGTCGCCTCACCGAATCCACCTCTTCCGTGTGCTCCACATTTGCATATCAAGATAAGATGGAACAGAAGGAGAGGAAAGTGGAGAGAAATGGAGGGAAATAAGAGATAAGATGGAACAGTAGGAAAGGAAAAGGAGAAAGGGAAGGAAACAAGAGATAACATGTAAGAGTAATAAGAGAATGAAAAGAAATGGAAGGAAACAGAGATGAAATAAAACAAAGACATGAAGGAAGGACAAGTTAAAGGATATAAAGATATGAAAAAGAAATAAATACAAAAGTAAAGGGAAATTAAGATAGGGAAGTGGAAGATAAAAGAAAACAGTGAGAGGAGAAAGAAAAATGGAAGATCAGGATTGGAAAGAAGATAACAGCAGTGAAAACAAGGGAAATATGAAAAGATGGAACAGTAGAATAAAATAAAAAGAAAAGATTAGAAAGAGGATATGAAGAAACGGAAGATCGGAAGGGAAATATAAAGTAGACGAAAAGAAACAAGATAAATGTAACAGAAGGGAAGGGATATAAAGATAGAAGGAAGGTAGAAAACAGGAAGGGAAATGAAGCAAAAAGAAAAAATATGTAGAAAATGAAGATAATAAGAAAAGAAAATACAGGAGGAAATAAATGAGAGACAACCAAGAACGAGATAAAGAAGGTAATAAGACAGAGGAAAGAGAAATACTTCATTAAGAGAGAAATAAAAAAAAATGAGACGAAAGAAAGAGGGAGAATCAGCATGAAAACGCAATGAAAAGAAACGAAAAGAATAAAAACAGGAAAATGAATAAAGGAGAGGAAAATGAATGAAAGAAAGAAAAGAGAGATAAAGGATAAAGA
>NC_059290.1:5267985-5270485 GCF_017591435.1 Portunus trituberculatus
TTTAATTTTTTTCTTTTTTCATGTCTTTCCGTCTGTTTTTCAAGTTTTTATGACTGAATTTTGTTTCCTTGTCTGTCTGTCTTTGTGTGCATATGTCCAACTTTCGAATCAACTGTCTATCTGTCTGTTTCCTTCATCACCCTGTCTATTTACCCACCTGTCCCTTCTCTATACATTCCTATCTATCTGGTCATTCGGTCTTCTCTGTCTTTTTGTGTGTCTATCTGTTTCCTACATGATTGTCAATATTCTATAAAACTTTGTCTATCTATCTACCTATTCATCATTTTTCTTTCTACTTATTTATACATCTATCTACCTATCTATTCGTCTATCTGTATGCCTGTCTGTCTATCTATCCACCTGTCTATCTATCCAACTGTCAAAGCCACAACACACTGAATCACACAGGCGGAGGCAACAGAAGCCAGTGATATTTTACCTGTGGAGGATAATTACTTCTGGGAGTGTGTGAGGCGGCAGGTGAGGTAGTGGGGGGGTAGGGGTGAGGGGATTTGGGTAAGGGGGAAGGGGTTAGCCACACCTCGTCCCTGACCTCATTGTCTCTCACTCCCTCACACCTCCCTCACCTGCCCCTGTCTACTTCTCAACTACACCCCGTCTCTCTCTCTCTCTCTCTCTCTCTCTCTCTCTCTCTCTCTCTCTCTCTCTCTCTCTCTCTCTCTCTCTCTCTCTCTCTCTCTTGTTGTTTTTTAATATGATTTTATTCATTTCTCAATTACAACAACATAAGTAACAGTAGTAGTAGTAGTAGTAGTAGTAGTAGTAGTAGTGGTAGTGGTAGAAATATTAGTAGTAAATGTGTCTCTTATGTGTCTTGTCTGTGTGTGCCTTTTACTGCTACTACTACTGCTACTACTGCTACTACTGCTGCTGCTGCTGCTACTGCTGCTGCTGCACTGCTGCTGCTGCTGCTGCTGCTACTGCTGCTGCTGCTGCTGCTGCTGCTGCTGCTGCTGCTGCTGCTGCTACTGCTGCTGCTGCTGCTGCTGCTGCTGCTGCTGCTGCTGCTGCTACTGCTACTGCTGCTGCTGCTGCTTGCTGCTGCTGCTGCAACTGCACCACCACCACCACCACTACTACTACTACTACTACTACTACTACTGCTGCTACTGCTACTGCTGCTACTGCTAATAATAATAATAATAATAACTGTTCCTTCTCTTTCTCCTCATCTGTTAACTACCTCTACAACTTCCAATTCTTCTCCTCCTCCTCTTCCTCCTCCCCGTAGTGTCACCATCACGTGCACCATTAAATATGCACCATTCACTGTAGTATCCCGGCAAGGCACAGTACACCCATTGCCCTGCCGTCCGTCCGTGTGTGTGTGTGTGTGTGTGTGTGTGTGTGTGTGTGTGTGTGTGTGTGTGTGGATGGGTGGGTGGGTGGCTGGATGGGTGGAGTGGGGTTTGGTGTTTACCGTGTTTTCATTCTTATTGTAGTAGTAGTAGTAGTAGTAGTAGTAGTAGTAGTAGTAGTAGCATATAGGCACATACACATAAACATATACACACACACACACACACACACACACACACACACACACACACACACACACACACCAAAACAATGAATGAAAATGACAAACAAAAGGAAAAACTAACAAAAAAGGAAGAGTAAAAGAGGAAAGAAGAGCAAAAGGAGGAGGAGGAGGAGGAAGAGGAGGAGGAGGAGGAGGAGGAGGAGGAGGAGACAGAGGGATCAAGACAGACAGCGAGAGTGAGAGGAAGAGAAGAGGGAGAGAAGGAGAGGGAGGGAGGTAGAAAGAGAGAAAGAGGGAGGAAAGGGAGAGGGAGAGTGGGGGAAGGGAGGAAAAGGAGGGGTCGGTACTCCCTAACTGGGTCAGAGAAACCACGAGGGGTGAATGAACTGGGAGGGGAAGAGTGTTGAAGGGGAGGAAGAGGAGGACGCGGATGAGGAGGAGGAGGGAGGGAGGAGGAGGAGAAGGTCTCTAAAGGTGGCAGTAGTAGTAGTTGTAGTAGTTGTTGTTGGAAGGAGGAGAACGAAGAGGAGAAATAAGGTTAGGAGGAGAAGTAAAAAGGAGGTTACGAAGAGAAGAGGAGCAAGGTTAAGAGGACGATGAAGAGGAGGAGGAGAAGGAGGAATACAAAGGAATACCAAACAGCAATATACACAGAGGAAGAGGAAGATAAGAAGAAGAGAAAGAGTTACAGGTGGAGAAAGATGATTGAAGAAGAAGAAAGGAGGAGGAGGAGGAGGAGGAGGAGGAGGAGAAGGAGAAGGAGAAGGAGAAGGAGAAGGAGGAGGGTGGAGAGGAGGAAAATTTGTAGCATCTGACAAAACATGACCAAACAAAACTAAACTAAACCTTATTTAATCTGAGTCTCTCTAATTACAGGTAAACACGGCTTGCCTTCACGAGGAACCAATAGTAATAGATGAGAGAGTTTACCTGTCCATCTCTGCACCAATCAGCAATGCCCGTCTGACTCAGGTGTGCCCAGGTGAGAGAGAG
>NC_059290.1:5280485-5285485 GCF_017591435.1 Portunus trituberculatus
GTCAACTCCACCATGTCGCCCTCAGATCACTCCTCCTCTATGCCAGTTGTGGCCCAGGCCTCCACCACCGTGGGCCACACCACCATAGAGTACGCCAGCACGCCCACGCACTCGCCCATGCTGTCGTCACTGCTGGCGGCGGGCGCGGTCACCAACAACAACAACTACCTGCCCGGGATGGTGACGGAGGCGCAGTACAAGACGGAGATCTCCATGCCCATTCTGCAATCGCGTCTCATGCAGGGCCTCAAGGACGTGGGAGGCGGTGGCCTGCTCAAGGCCGACCCCATGTTCGCCCGCTCGCATTACTACAGCCACAAGGACGCGCAGCCGCACACCACAGACCCCACCGCCTTCGCCGTCACCACCACGGACGACCTCTTCACTAACAAGCTGGACACCAGATCCTACCTGGACAAGACGCAGCTGGCCTCGCCCGAGTCCACCGACCTCTCTTCCACCAAGATCGGCTTGGACTTCCCGGGGCTCAAGATTAGCAAAGGGCGCAGCCGTAAGCAGCAGAGTACAAAGCTCCCCATCACCACGGAGGGCACCAAGGACAAGCCCGTCCATCGCTGCACCGTCTGCAACCGTGGCTTCCTCAACAAGTCCAACATCAAGGTGCACCTGCGCACGCATACCGGCGAGAAGCCCTTCAAGTGCGAGACCTGCGGCAAATCATTCCGGCAGAAGGCGCATCTGCTCAAGCACTACCAAATCCACAAGAGAGTCGCCAGGGACTGAACGCCGCCATCTTAATTACTCATTACCACCACAACCATTACTTCTGCTACTACTACTACTACTACTACTACTACTACTACTACTACTACTACACGTCCCTCGAAAGACAAAGGGAATGCTGTCTGTCTGTTTTCTTCTTGTCTACTTAATTGCAAGTACACACTGATCCCTGTGGCGCCACGCAGGGCTTGTCAGAGAGAGAGAGAGAGAGAGAGAGAGAGAGAGAGAGACTAAACCTCCCTTCACTTCACCCTTGACAATGGCCATGGACTTGAGCAGGTGCTGTGAACGCCGAGGGAGAGAGAGGAGGGGGTGGGAGAACGAGAGAAAGAGGGGGAAGATAAAAGAGAGACGAAGATAAGATAGAGAAAAGGGATTGGGAATTGAAAAGGAAATAAGAAAATCACGAAAAAAGACGAAGCACATGCAGAGAGAGAGAGAGAGAGAGAGAGAGAGAGAGAGAGAGAGAGAGAGAAACACGCTCTTTGGGCCTCAAGTGAAAGCTGGTGGTGGGTGTGACGCAGAGAGGAGGAGGAGGAGGAGGAGGAGGAGAGAGGAAGTAGATGGGGAGATGTCAGGGGAAGGAAGATAGAGACTGAGGGAGTAAGGGGGAGACAGAAGAATAAGAAAGAGGAGGAGGAGGTGGAGGAAAAGGAGTAGGAGGAAGAAGAGAAGATAGACGAGGATGAGGAAGAAGAGCAGGAGGAGGAGAAAGAGGAACACCCACCAAAAACCCGTAAACTCCCCCACTAAAAAATATACCCCACTAAACCACACACAAAGAAAAATAAGGAGAAGGAAGAAAAGGAGGAAAAAGAGACGAGTCAAAACACCCCCAAGACAGCCAAAAACACACACCTAAACACCATAAAACTCCCATAACACCACAAACGCACTGCCTTATACCTTTAAAAGACCCAAAAATACTCGTACCCCCCAAAAGAATAAGAGACTAAGAACACTAAAACACACCAGGAACACACTAAACACACCAAAGCATCCCAGACCACACCACAACACTCCAAAACATACTCTACATCAGCTTTGAAACACCAAATTAATATTTAAATAATCTACAACACCACATATCAGTCAAACACCCCCAACAACACCAGAATCCTACCCCAACCAACCCCAACACAACCCCACGAGTATAAAGACATGATGTAGCGTGTGGTGGGGTGGTGGTGAGGTGGTGGTGGGATGATGGTGGGGAGGCGAGGCGGGAGAGAGAGAGCCAGTCGCCGCCACTCGACCCACATCGTATATAGGTCACCCCCCCGCCCTAGCTGCCAAAGGGGTTCCTGCCGCTGTCATCCCGGACCTGACTCCCTCCCTCCAGAACCTCCCTGCCTGCTTACCCCCCACACCTACCTACCTATCTACCTCCATCCCTCTTCATCTCCCTACCACCCTGCCTCCCTGTCTCCCTCCTTCCTTACCTACCTACCTACCTCCCTCTCTCCCTACTCACTGCTTACCTATCTTCCTCCTGCCCTCCCTCCCTCTCTACCTCCCTCCCTTCTTGCCTACCTACCCTCCTCCCTCCCTGCCTACCTGCCTCCCTTCCTCGGGTCCAATACAGCAGGAATTCACTAGGATCCCCCAACTCCCCTCACGTCCTCCTACTCCTCCTCCTCCTCTTTTTTCTTGTATTTTTTGCGTCTTTTTTAGTTTTTTCTAATGGTTATGTTGTTGTTTTCTGTTCTGTTCTATCTTTCTTTCTTTCATTTCTCTTCTCTTCTCTTCTGTGTGTGTGTGTGTGTGTGTGTGTGTGTGTGTGTGTGTGTGTGTGTGTGTGTGTGTGTGTGTGTGTGTTTCTATTGTTTTCTTTCTTCCTTTCTTTCTTTTTTTTTTTATTCTGTTGTTTTCTTCTCCACCTCCTCCTCCTTCTTCTCTCCCTTCTTTCTGTTATGATTCATAAGTTTTCCTCCCTCCTCCTTCTCCTTCTCCTCTATTTATGTGGGTATTCTATAACCAACAAGTTATACACACACACACACACACACACACACACACACACACACACACACACAAGAGAGGAAAGACAGTCATGCAAAAAAACACCTGCAACTTTAATTACAGATGACATGGTTCAGGTGTGTGTGTGTGTGTGTGTGTGTGTGTGTGTGTGTGTGTGTGTGTGTGTGTGTGTGTGTGTGCGCGCGCGCGTGCGTGTGTGTGTTAGTGGGTTATAGGGACATGAAATAGTGAGAGAAGTATCATTTCTTCTTTCTTCTTTCCTCCTCCTCCTCCTCCTCCTCCTCCTCCTCCTGGTGCTGCTCCTCCTCCTCCTCCTCTCCCCCTTTCCTTCTTCTCCTATTTAATCTTTCCCACGTCCTTCTCCTATTTAATCTATCCTTTTCTTTATTTTTTCTAAACTCACTAATCTCTCTCTCTCTCTCTCTCTCTCTCTCTCTCTCTCTCTCTCTCTCTCTCAATATATGCAAGAGTAAACACGGACTCATAACAAAGAGACAATCGCGAATTTTAACGGGATCACAAAACCAAGACAAAAACAGAAGTCTCCCCCACTTGAGCAGTTCCGTTTTCTTTATTACTTTTTTTTATCTTTTTTTTTACATAAGACAGTTATTGAAGCAGTGCAGTTGTTAGTAGAGTGAGGAGCCGTCTCTCTCTCTCTCTCTCTCTCTCTCTCTCTCTCTCTCTCTCTCTCTCTCTCTCTCTCTCTCTCTCTCTCTCTCTCTCTGTCTAAGGGTTAAGTAAAATAAATAAAAAGAAAAAAGAATCTCAAAAAATCGTTTCCTCTTTCAATACAAGTGCAAACAATATTATTATTAATGATTACTATTACTAATTATCATCATTCTACATATTATTAATTATTACTCCAATGTTGTCACAATTCATTTTCTTCTATAGGCTGCTTTGTGTGTACGTGTGTGCGTGTACATGGGTGTACGTAGGTATGTGTGTGTCCGTATACGCTATAGGGAGGCGGGCTGGTCCCTCCCTCTCTCGATTTTTTTTTTTTCTAAATATATATATTGTTAATGGTACCGCAGGAGGAGGAGGAGGCCCCCACTAATGTAGTTACTCAATTTACCATAGTACCCCTTTCAACCACCAATTTTTCTTTCCAAGTCAAGCAGGAAATGGGGATGTTCCATGATATTCCCCGTAAGTCGTCCTACTCCGCAATACTTGGGCCGTCCCATTCTCTCACTTCAAACGGGCTTTAGTTAACGTTACTAAGATTCTCAATGGCGTTTTCATGTTTCTAGTGAAAGTTTAACCGGATTATGTACCTTGAGTGGAAAAAACACCCATGAGAACCTGAGTAAGCGTTTGTGTGGCCTATGAAAGGAGTTTTGGTGGGAGACTGAAATGTTTCGGAGGTCAGGCGAGAGTGCAATGTTGGCTGAAGAAACGAGTGTTGTGTGCTATACGAAGGGAGACTACTGAATACTTGAGCCAGGGAAGTCCAGTATCTATTTTATTGCTTTCTATGGCTTGGAAAATGACCTGATTATAGTGCTGATAAGTGTAAAAATGGTGAATCATAATGAAAAATGTTAAAATATCAATGAGCAAAGGAAGAGAATGGGTTTGTAACTTTGTATTGTATCATCTACCCACATTTATTCTTATTTTTTTTATTACTATCTACCTTTCTCCCTCTTTCCAATCCATCAGTGCTTTGTTATTTTGCTAAGTATGAAACGAAAATGTGCTAATCTGGTGTCTAAATTAAAAAAAAAAAAGTAATTTTTATAAGGTTGAAAATAAGAATATAGACTCTGTGGTGGTGATGATAATGGTGATGGAAAAGAAATGGTGCCTTTGTAACATAAATGGTGCTACAGTATTGGTGACAAGGTGAGTACTGGTAAGAGGCGCTACTGGTGTACTATTGGTGTGCTACAAGACGTGGTGCCTGGTATATTGGTGCCCTAGTGCTGGTGGGAGTACTGGGTGACCTCATGAGTATTGGTGAAGGAGTGCTTGGTGATTTGCTTAAGTTACCCCTTCATAGAAAACGGATCCTCTCCTCCCCTCCCTTCCCTACCCCCCACTACCCACTCCTCTGCAATAGGCTGATTTTAATAGGCTGACTCTCTTAATAGGCCGTTTCCCACCGTTTAGACCTATGCTTGTGGATAGTTGACGATAGTAATGATAATAGTGATTATTATTATTATTATTATTATTATTATTATTATTATTATTATTATTATTATTATTATTATCATTTTTTTATTTTGCCATAACTTCCATTTTTTTGGGTCTATTTA
>NC_059290.1:5300485-5340485 GCF_017591435.1 Portunus trituberculatus
AGAAAAAATAATGACAAAAAGGCTTCAAAATACATACCTTTGGGTTGAAATGGAACAAATACACTTTTTCCTTCCCTTGGTTCAGGAAATATAGAAGAGAAATAGATGATCATTGAATAAATTTGCAAACTTGACACCTCCGTCGTCTCCTTCTCTTCGTCAGACTGAGAGGGAAAAGTCTGTCGCCTGTGCCTGATAAGCGCTAGCCATTGCCTCTTATCTTATCTTGCTTCTTTTTTATCGTTGTAAACTGTTTTCATTTGTCTGCTTGTTTGTTTTAGAAATGCTGTTAAGATTTCTTTCTAGGTAGTGTCATTAGTGTGTGTATTCTTAACTAAACTAAATGAATCAACAAGGTAAGAAATTAGTGATATAGATGAAGATAGATAGATGAATACATTTTACTTAAATGAAATAAAACCAGGTTCTACATAAATAGATGATAAATGGATATTGTTGTAGCACACGTATAAGCAAATAAATGGCAGACGCATACACTAAATAAAGACTATGAAAAGAATAGTGAATTTATAACAAAAACAAATTGATTAGCCACGCAGGTACACTTATATGTAGACATACAAACAAACAGGTAACATTCTAATTAATTTACGTTGCAGCAGTGGGCCGGCGGCCGCTCTGTCGGACCTGCTGTTGGTGGGCAACGTGCATCGCCCAAGAATATTTCTGAGATTTGCATACGTGAACATTGCACTGTGTAACTTGTAATGACCTTGCTCTTGGCGAGGCGCCCATCCCGCAGAGTGGAGATCTAATAATATGGTGTTTGAAGTGTGATAACTATGCCATCTTATTGCATGCCGGAGTGATGAAACAGAGTGAGCGAGATAGAGAGAGATAGAGGGCGTGAGTCAGTTTTAATAATGTCTCTGAGAGAGAGAGAGAGAGAGAGAGAGAGAGAGAGAGAGAGAGAGAGAGAGAGAGAGAGAGAGAGAGAGAGAGAGAGAGAGAGAAGGAAAGGGAAGATAGAGATGGAAATAAGAGGAATAGGAGAGATGGTGAAAGGAAATAGGAAAAAAAAAGATATGAGGAGAGGAAGGAGAGAAGAAAGAGGAAGAATAAGGAAAGGTTAGGAAAGAATGGTGAAAAATGCAGGACAGACTAGCAATATTTCCTACTTTACTTTCTTTTTTAATCTTTTACATTTTTTTTCTAGTTTTCTTTTTCCTTTCCTTTTTTTCCTTATTCATGTCAGCTCAGTTTATTTTACCTAATCTTACCAATAATCTCTAAAGAAATGTATGAATGAATGAATAGATGAATGGACAGGATGGCAGGATATATGAATGAATGAATGAATTAATTAATTAATTAATGGATGGATGAATGAATGAAAAGGATGAATAAAGAGATGTGGGAATGAATGAATTAATATATGGATGAATGAATGAATGAATGAGTATATAGATGGATGAAAGTACAGATGACTGAATAAATGAATCAATATATACAGCTAAGGTAAAAAGAAAAACATTTTTTTCTTCTTCAGCTATTTGATATATATACACAATAAAAAGCAAAATAGTAATGCTTAATTAAAACTCTCTTCTTTGTCTTCTTTCTTGCAATTCAGTTCATCACATTCACCAAAAAAAAGATAAAAATATTCACAAATCACTTTTAAAAAATATCAACTTCATACACAAACCACCAATTAATGTACACTTGAAAACCATCTAATACATTCTTTCATGCCGTCTATAGTACCTTGTTGTCTTTATGTTGTCAAGGGTAAAAGAACAGTTTAATATCATACAGGTCTGACAGTGGGTTTAAATAAATAAAAAAAAAAAAAAAAAAGATATAGTTAAAAAGGTAATGTGGTTTAGAATAATAATCACTATCACATGTCTGAAAAAATGCTATGGAAATATGACCTCACGTTAGGTATATTGTCTCTCTCTTTCACACTCACTCAAACACACACACACACACACACACACACACACACACACACACACACACACACACACACAGCCTTCTCCTGTGTATTACTGCTTCAAATTTCTCTCTTCTGTCTTCACCAATCATTGCCACAGTAAAAATGTTACTAAATTCTTAAAAAATGGTGCCAAAGTTTGCTATCCTTCCCGTCGGACTACAAGGATTTGGTTTTCTCTTACAATCTACGGAAAAAATGTAGATGTGGCAGTTTTTTCTGGAGTATGCTACAGAAAAAAAGTTGATGAAATGCTTTGACTTTTGGAATAATCTACAGAAAAAAGCTGATGAAATGCAATGGCATAGTGATAAGAGGGTGAGAGGGAAAAATGCCCAAAGCGACACATTTCTCAGGGGGCAGCACAAGCGAGGCTACTGAGAATATTGATTTTCAGACAGTTACTTTAGATTTAGCAAAATCAAAGGCATGCAAATTATTGATTTAAATTTCATGTATGTATATTATATACATAATCAAGTAGTGTATTATACCTAATCTTGTATTTCTATTACTTCTTTTGGAGGCATTTTTAGATTTCACCCAATGTAAATTTATCTCTCACTACGCCACTGGACTTGTGGAGTAATCTATGGAAAAGTTGGTGAAATACTTTGTTTTTAGTAGAATCTATGGAAAAGTTGGTGAAATGCTTTGTCTTCTGGAGTAATCAATTGAAAAGTTTATATTTTGGAGTAAGTCTACAGAAAAGTTTGATTTTTTTTCTGATGAAATCTACAAAAAGTTGATCTTTCAGGACCATCACAAAAATAATATAATTTATTTTGAGAAATCTATGGAAAAGTGTATATGGGATATTCTTCTGGAGCAATCTACAGAAAAAAAACTTTTAACAGGCTGACATGGAAGTTCCTGGTGTTTTCATGATTCAAGTAAGAGTGTAACATTTATTCTACCAAAACAGTAATAAGGGCTGGCTGACTAATATCTTAGACTAAAAAATAAGTAAGTCGAGTGTGAGGACACAAGCATGACTAGTGTGCATGACATGAGAGGAACACAAAGAGAGCTACACTTTGATTTGATGAGAGTGAGGCACGGCACAGAGGTTCACAAGTTTGTACAGGCAGGATATTAGTTTGGCACTGGCTCAGTTGGTACAATCACCCATGCAGATTATGCTTGCTGTTTGAAAGACTCGGTTGGCTC
The DNA here is from genome assembly GCF_017591435.1 of Portunus trituberculatus. Lineage (NCBI taxonomy): Eukaryota > Metazoa > Arthropoda > Malacostraca > Decapoda > Portunidae > Portunus > Portunus trituberculatus. Next base: position 5,303,616 of record NC_059290.1, read on the forward strand.
CATGTGGCAATGTACACCTACGGTATTACAAAGAGGCACCTCTGTAATGAAGAGAGACTTGCTATCACAGATGAGGCTGACAAATTCATCACATGCTTCCTAACAACATTGCATCACATTGTGTTACTCTTCTCTATCTATTTACAAAGCGTCTCACTAAGACGTCACCAAAATACAAATCTTTTCATACATAGCCTCAGCACTGCAGTCCCTGTGATTAGGGTCAGCCACCAGAGGAGGACCTATCAGTGTGTGTATCAGGACACTGCTGCCCATGGGTGCTGCAGGCTCGCTGGGCAGCACTGTGCCTGCTAAGCATACCTCAGCCACTACACCTTGGGACACACAGTACACACATACACACTACACACAGCTTGGCAAACTCTCTCAACATGCTGCATTGGGAACACTGTCATCCTACACGCACCGACTGCTCTCCTAGTCACCATTCTGAATGTCACAATATATACAGAAGTAATGAGAGCTTGAAAATAAGCCCCAACACAAAAAGAGCTGCCACTTGGCTCTCTTCCAGGAGTCCATTGTCTGCATATAAATAATGCAAACATTTCAAAACAATGTAGAAAACAGGACTCCATGCCAACACAAAACGAACCAATCACACATGCCTCTTGGTCTGTAGGCACCACGGCACACTTGTCAGGGCCCAGCTGCCTCCTGACACCATGACTCTCCTCCAACACCTACAGCAGAAAGAACCTGTGATGAGGCTGCTGTCCCACCAACACAACAAATCACTTCAGAGCAGTGAAGAGTATTGTTTATCTACACTCGGAACACTGTTCTTGCCTCCCTAGCCTGCAGCTTGCAAACACTGTGTGGCACTCAGGCACCACCACACTGAAGATGTACACAAACATGGTTATTCCCTCACCCTGTCGCTGTACCACACCTCATACCCTGCACACACACCACCTGCTGTGTCACTCTGCCACAAGCCTCCACCCCTGTACAGATGCCTGTCTCATACAACACAGAACTACTCACTCATCACTCTCTACCTAGTATTACACTGCCTTGGAAGACTATCAAGGACCTGGTTATCCGTCCTATCCTGCCATTAAGGAATACCCACCCCTGCCCTGTGACTCATTATTATGCTGCCCTTTAGACCCATAGACCTCAGCCTGGCTTGCCCTGCCCTTGAGGCATGCACACATTGAAGAGCCCATGTTTTGTACTACATGTTCAGATAAGGCTGTCACAGAAGAGTCCTCCCCGGCATACCACTAAGGCTGGGCGGTGACGCAGAGATTGGCGCTCTAAGCATATGGCTAGGAAGAAATGTACAAATAAATATGTACTCAGTATGTTAATTTGCTAGTAAAAGTAATTATGTACAGTCTAAGTGTTGCCAGCCTCAGACCAGGCGTTCATAAAAGAGCAGGTACGCCTGGGCCTTCAGCACTCGGTCGATGTTCACCTCGGCGACATAAGTGTCCGACACGTGGAACCACCGTCCTGCCTTGATCTCCTCCTCAAACTCCTGCAGGGTGTGAGAAGCCTTAGTCAATTTGTGCAGTGTTACATGAAGCAAGGGATTGTGTTGGTCTTTGATAGTGGGACAGGTGATAGTTTTGATAGTGGGACAGGAGATTGTTTTGATGTGTGGTAAAGATTAGATGTCCTTGACAACACTCACACACATCCACTGACATTACTCTCTAATCTATATATCTATACTCACATTGTCCCTGACACACACACACACACACACACACACACACACTCCGCGCTCCATGGAGAGCGGACGTGCCTCCTGCTCAGAGTGGCATCTAACTAACACTCCACATGCTAAGCAATGTGCTTGAGTGAGAATCGTTATTGGTATTAAAGGGCGACCAGAGCGAGTGAGCGAGTGTACAGAGTGAACGTAGCCTGGTGGCGTGTACATAAGAGTGATCGGAGGTGTGAGAACCTCCGCACTCCAAACGACAGAGCGGGAACCACACAAAGGCCAGCCATAACAGCCACCAAAGCATCCCACCATACACACATAGCAACCAGGCCTGGCCCCCAGTGCACACCACCACACACCCACATGCTCCCAGGAAGAGTGAAATAAAATGGATAGACCGGTAAGAAATAAGTTACCAAATTCAAAATATGCCGATGAGGCCCGGGGAGCAAAACCAAAAGTGGCCAGTCAAAGCATGAGTCCATCTTCAACAGGAGCAACAATGCAGGGTAGATTGGTAATGTTGGAGAAGAGATTTGAGGAGTTGGTGAAGGAATTAAAAGTTCAGAGGAGTGAGGAGGAGCAGGATAGAGAATTCCGCAAGGCTTTGAAGGAAAGAGTTAAGAGACTGGAGGAAAATGAAAAACGATTGGTGGATGAGAATGCACACTTGAGAGTGGAGGTTGAAAAATGGAAAAAATGGAGAGAGTAGTAAAGGAGAAAGATGACTTTAAGGAAATGATTAGTGAGCAGAATGAAAGGTTTGAAAGGAATGGGAACTGAAGAAAACACAATGGACTGAGTCGAGGGAAGCAGAGATGGTTGGATTACAAGAAATAATTAAAGATCAGTTGAAGGAAGACAAAAAAGAAAGGTCCAAGGAACTGGTTAATGTAATGAAGAATAAGGAAACATTGATAAGAGAAATAGCAGAAAAGAAGAAGAGTGTGTTAATATTTGGGATGAAAGAACAAAATATAACATATAAGCCTAAGAGAATTAAGGAAGAATTAAAAATGGTAAGAGATCTGTTCAAAAATCTAAATGATGATGAAAAAAAAGACCTACAAGAAGAAGTGGAAGAGATCCATAGACTGGGTCCGTATAAGGAGGGAGTAAGGAGACCGATTAAAGTAGTACTGAAGTCACAACAATCTGCAGAGGATATCCTATATAGAACATCAAAGTTAAGAGAGGTAGAAGGTTGTAAAGAGGTGTTTGTGAATAGAAATGAGGAAGAGAGGAGAAGATATAAGGAATTGTTGGAAGAGGCGAGAAGGAAAAATGATGAACGGTCTGAAGAGGAAAAAGAAAAGTTTTTTGGAGAGTTATAGGAGAGAGAGTCAGAAAGTGGTATGTGGAAAGAAGGAATGCGGAGGAACCCCTAGAGGGAGCAGTGGGTGGACCGTAATGTATACTAATATAGATGGGATACTGTCAAGTAGATTGGAATTGCAAGACTATATGATGGTGGAGAAGCCTGATATAGTGTGTTTGACTGAGACAAAATTGCATGAAAAACAAAGGTAAATTTGGATAATAAATATAATATATGGAGAAAGGATAGAGAGTAAAGGTGGAGGAGGAGTTATGATTATGACAAAGGAGATAAATGTGGATAAGGTTTGGTATGGGAAGAACAATGCAGAAGTGATAAGCATAAGGATAAAAAGTGATGGAAAAGAATTAATAATCATGGTGACCTATGTACCTCCTAAAACAAATTCTTGGACATTAAGGAATACGACAATATGATCAAGGATACTTTACAGAGTTTGGAAAGTGTATTATCTGGAAAAAGAAAGGTGATACTAGTAGGAGATTTTAATTGTAAGGAGGTGGATTGGGAAAATCTAGTAAGTGGTGTTGGAGAGGAAGCATGGGAGAGAGATTTCTTAATCTAATGATGGAAAACATGATGGAACAGAGGGTGAAAGAAAATACTAGATATAGAGATGATGAACCGGCTAGACTGGATTTGGTGTTAACAAGAGAAGTGTACCTATATACAATACAAATGTCCTTTGGGAAGAGTGATCATGTGGTTATGGAAATGCAGATAGCAACAACACAGCGAAGGAAAGATGAGACATACAGAAGTGGTAGATTGAATTATAGAAAGATGAACACAGAAAGTTTGAAAAATTATTTCAGAAAATTAGATTGGGAGATGTTACAAATCAGAGAAGTGCAAAAAAATATGAGATTTTTATGAAATATTATAAAGAAGGAGTTATGAAATTTGTACCAAAGTATAAACCGAGAGAGGAAGGAAGAAAGGATTGGTTTAATGCAACTTGTGTTAAGGCTAAAGAAAAGAGAGATGTGGCTTGGAAAAGATGGAAAAGAGCAGGAATATACTAAATAAGGAGAATTATAGAGTGGCGAGAAATGAGTATGTGAGGGTAAGGAGGAGGAAGAAAGAAAATTTGAAAAGATATTGTAGACAAGAGTAAGGAACATCCAAAATTGTTTTACAGGTTCATAAATGGTAAACTTAAAAGAGAGAGTCCATTGAAAGATTAAAAGGAGAGCAAGGGATAGTAGATGACCCTAAGAATATAGCGGAATTGCTAAATAATAGGTTTCAACAAGTATTTACTAAAGAAACAATGTTTGTAAAGCCTCAGAATGTAGAAGGAAATGTGCACATGGATGACATTAAGATACCTAAAAGGAGTTATATAAAATGTTGGAGGAACTTAAAGATGATAAAGCGATGGGACCAGATGAAGTTTCAGGAAAATTATTGAAGGAATGTAGAGAAGAATTGATTGATCCATTATATGATATTATAAGGTGCTCATTAGAAACAGGGAAGTAGTAGAGTGGAAAAGAGCTGAAGTGGTGCCCATTTATAAGGGAGGCAGTAAGGAAGAGCCTCTTAACTATAGACCTGTGTCTCTAACAAGTGTGGTCGGTAAGATTTGTGAGAGGGTGATAAAGAAATATTGGATACGGTTCCTGGAGGATCATAAGTTATTATCGGATCATCAATTTGGCTTTAGGAAAGGGAGGTCATGTGTAACAAATCTACTGAGCTTTTATTCAAGAGTGGTTGACAAAATACAAGAGAGAGAGGATGGATGGACTGTGTATATTTGGATTTAAAAAAGCTTTTGACAAGGTACCTCACATGAGACTGCTATGGAAATTAGAGATTTATGGAGGACTGAAAGGAAAAGTGTTAAAGTGGATGGAAAACTACTTGAGATGGAGGGAGATGAGAACGGTAATAAGGGATGCAAAGTCGGACTGGTTGGTGGTGGAGAGTGGAGTCCCACAAGGTTCAGTGCTGGCACCAATACTTTTCCTTCTATATTAATGACATGCCAGAGGAGTAAACAGTTATATTAATTTGTTTGCGGATGATGCGAAGTTGTGTAGGTGTGTGAAGAGTGAAGAAGATTGTGAAATTTTACAGGCAGATCTGGATAAGATTTGGGAGTGGAGCAAGAGGTGGGAAATGGAATTTAATCTGAGCAAAAGTCATGTGATGGAGATGGGGAAGAGTGGAAGATAGCCAAGAGGGTCATATAAGATGGGTGAAGAAGTAGTGTTGAAAAAGGTGGAAAAGGAAAAGGATTTGGGAGTGATAATACAAGACCATGGGCAGTTTGAGGCTCATATTGATAAGATGTTTGGAGAAACATATAATTTGATAGAAATATTGGATTAGCCTTTCATTATATGGATAAAGATATGATGAAGAAATTAATTAGTACGGTAATTAGACCAAGATTGGAATATGCTGGAGTGGTTTGGTCCCCTTATAAAAAGAAGCATATAAGGAAGTTGGAGAGATTGCAGAGAATGGCAACAAAAATGGTTCTGGAATTGGCAGAAATGACCTATGAGGAGAGATTAAAAGAAATGAATTTGCTTACCTTGGAACAAAGAAGAGAAAGAGGAGATTTAATACAGGTTTATAAACTGTTGAACGGACTGGATGAAGTGGATAATGAGCAAATGATGTTGAGAGAGGAAAATTTAAATAGAACTACGAGATCGCATAGTAAAAAGATAGTCAAGGGAATATGCTTGAAGGATGTGAAGAAATATAGTTTCCCACAAAGATGTTTGGAGGTGTGAAATAGTTTGAGTGAGGAGGTGGTGTCAGCAAGGAGTGTGCATAGTTTTAAAGGAAAGTTGGATGTGTGTAGATATGGAGACGGGGCCACACGAGTATGATACCCAGGCCCTGTAAAATTACAACTAGGTGAATACAACTAGGTGAATACACACACACACACACACACGCCCGGTAGCTCAGTGGTTATAACGCTGGCTTCACAAGCCAGAGGACCGGGGTTCGATTCCCCGACCAGGTGGAGATATTTGGGTGTGTCTCCTTTCACGTGTAGCCCCTGTTCACCTAGCAGTGGGTAGGTACGGGATGTAAATCGACGAGTTGTGACCTTGTTGTCCCGGTGTGTGTTGTGTGCCTGGTCTCAGGCCTATCCGAAGATCGGAAATAATGAGCTCTGAGCTCATTCCATAGGGTAATGTCTGGCTGTCTCGTCAGAGACTGCAGCAGATCAAACAAACAGTGAAACACACACACACATTGTGTGGACCCCCCATAAAAAGAAACACTCAAGGAAATTGGAGAGACTACAAAAAATGGCTACAAGAATGGTTCCAGAATTTAAAGGGATGACATATGAGGAAAGATTAAAAGCTATGGATCTACCAACCCTGAAACAGAGAAGAGAGAGAGGGGATCTGATACAAGTTTATAAATTGATTAACGGAATGGATCAAGTGGACAATGAGAAACTAATCCTTTGAGAAGAATATGACATTAGAAGCACAAGATCACATAGTAAGATACTGAGAAAGGGAAGATGTCTGAGAGATGTTAAAAAATTTAGTTTCCCACAAAGATGTGTTGAGACTTGGAACAGTTTGAGTGAGGAAGTGGTGTCAGCAAAGAGTGTAAATAGTTTTAAAGAAAAATTGGATAAGTGTAGATATGGAGACAGGGCCACACGAGCATAAAGCCCAGGCCCCTGTAAAACTACAACTAGGTAAATACAACTAGGTAACACACACACACACACACACACACACACACACACACACACACACACACACACACACACACACACACACACACACACACATCTTTCCACACTTACACATCAACACCCTACACATCCACACACTTATACCCATCCCTGAAGCACACATTAAAACACCCAAATACCTACACCTCTAAGATATTACAAACACATATACTCCATCCCAGACCCTACATGTACACATACAACATCCCAGATCATACAAACACACATACATATTCCTAGATCCACACACCCCAACACCAACACGCGCAAACACACACACACACACCCTCCTCCATGTCCCACAAATCTACACAAAAACCTTCCCAAACTCTTAATACTTGACACACACTCTTATTCCTCCACACACCTGCACATTAGCCGCATTATTCCTGGGAGAAGCTTTCAGGTCATTGTGGAGGGTGCCAGAAGACGCCTCAACCTTCTCAGCCATCTCTGCTACCAAGTGATCAATCTCAAACTGGCTGGAAGGCTTCAAGTTGAGGTACTGTCGGTTCGTGTGATTTGGGTCCAGGGGTCGGGAACGAACGTAGGCAACATAGTGACCAGAGTTTAGGCGGCCCGAGTGCTCCACAACACTGTAGAGGCCGTAAAGCACCTGTGACTGACCCTGGGACATGTTGCCAAGCCCCTGGTGGAGAGAAGGTACACTAGAATGGGGTGGACGAGTAGAAAAGACAGATTGAATAAAAGGGATTAGAGATATAAAGACATGGTTAGGATACGGGTTTGGGCGAAATTGGAAGATGGTGTGAGGAAATGGGATACATAATCATAAAAAGTAACTATAAATATACAAAACAAAGCAAACATCACCACTAGATACACAAAACAACACAAAATATACAAATGAAATAAACAAAACATAAAGAAACAACATAAAATACACAAAACAATAAAAAAACCAGAAGCACATGACAAAAACACACTTTGGGAAAAAATAAATAAAATAAAATAAAAAAATAAATGAAAAACAAACAAGACACTCATAAACCATTGCAGCACCTTTAGCATGCCACACGGCACACTCACCAGGGAAATGGAGGAGGTGAAGGGAGCAAGGTCCAGAACGAGAGGGAACTTGACATAGCGGTTCACTTTGGTCAGATTGAAGCCCATGTGGTGAAATCTCTTGAGCTGCAGAGTGAGCACAGCAGGCGGTGACAGGATCAGCATTTGCTTACTGGCGTTGCTCTTCACTGAGTCCTTCTGGTCGTCTGAGGTGAGGTTATGGTTATGGTTAACTTAAGTTTGGCACAGTTATCCTAAGCAAAGTTACGATTTATAATACTTTTAATGTACATCAATTTAAATACACACTATACACTCTTACATCTTTGCACTACTCATCAGTTGCTATTAATTCCCTTTCATCTCTATAATTCACTTTTCAATCAATTTCCCCTATGTTTACCTATGATTCTACTATTCTATCAATTTCCTTTCATCTCTACAATTCAGTTTTCAATCCAATTTTTTCATTTATCTATGATTTCCTTTCATCTGTATAATCAGTTTTTTTTTTTTAATAATTTCCCCTTCCATCTCTCTATGATCCTACAATTCCATCAATTTCCCTCTTCACTGTACATTTCTGAGTTTCTGTGGGTCACTACCTGGGTGGAGCTTGTTGTGTTGGTTGGTGCAGTTCTCACAGGTGATCTTGTTGTTGCCAGTGAGAAGCTCTGGTGCAGTGAAGTGAGTGAGGCAGGACATCACAGAACACTCCTGACTCCTACACTGGTAGCTGTAAACAAACACACACAAACAATTCTCCAATGTACTGTAACTCTTTCCTTATTAACTCATTTCACCTTTAAAGTAAGTTACAGAGCTAAATAGAACACAAAAAATATCCCAATATTAATTATTTAAAAATTTAAAGTAAGTTACCAAGTTAAACAGAGCATAAAAATACACCAATAGATATATAAAAAAAAGAAACCTAACCTAACCACACACACACACACACACACACACACACACACACACACACACACACATGGGAGTGACGATGGAAGAAAACAATCAACCAGTAAGCCATACTGATAGAATTTTCAGAGAGACATAATTTGCCAAGGAATATTGGATTAGCATTTCACTATATGGACAAAGAAATGATGAAGAAATTGCTTAGTACTATAAGACCCAGATTGGAATATGCAGGAGTTGTGTGGACTCCCCATAAAAAGAAACACATACGGAAGTTGGAGAGACTACAAAAAATGGCTACAAGAATGGTTCCAGAATTTGAAGGGATGACATATGAGGAGAGACTAAAGGCTATGGATCTACCAACCCTGGAACAGAGAAGGGAGAAAGGGGATCTGATACAAGTTTATAAATTGATTAACGGAATGGATCAAGTGGATAATGAGAAACTGATCCTGAGAGAAGAATATGACATCAGAAGCACAAGATTACATAGTAAAAAAACTGAGGAAGGGAAGATGTCTGAGAGATGTTAAAAAAATAGCTTCCCACAAAGATGTGTTGAGACTTGGAACAGTTTGAGTGAGGAAGTGGTGTCAACAAAGAGTGTGCATAGTTTTAAAAAAAAATTAGATAGTGTAGATATGGAGACGGGGCCACATGAGCGTAAAGCCCAGGCCTACAACTAGGTAAATACAACTAAGTAAATACACACACACACACACACACACACACACACACACACACACACACACACACACACACACACACACACACACAGGTTTACTATATGTTTCCCTATTAATTATTTTCACCTTTAAAATAGGTTACCAAGTTAAATAGAAAACAAAAATACCACAATTGAGATGAAAAAACAGTGATTAACTGTAACTTTCTCTATCAACTCCTACCTTTAAAGTAAGCTACAGAATTAAAGAAAATACAAAATTACCACAAATAAGAAAAAAAATCTACTCTGATTAACTATAACTATTTCCCTATTCATTATTTTTGCCTTTACAGCAAGTTATAGAATTAAACATAATACAAAAACATCCTGAACAAAACAAAAACCTTTGCCCATCCACTACCCTGAAGCCAATGACTCACCGTGGGGCAAGAGTGGTGAGGCTGCGGGCGATCCACTCCTGCTTTAACTTCTTCAGGAACTTGGCCTTCTTGACACTTTCGTCCTCCTCCTCCTCTGGCTTCTCATTAAAGGTGTGTAGTGTCTCAGTGGACCCTCGCTTCTGGCTGGACCTCTGGGTGGCATCCAACAGGCTCTCTTTACTGCAGGACTTACGGCGGATCTTCAGTTCTTTCACCTTCAGGCACATTTCGTCCATATGCGCCTGGTCGACTGGTACCTGAGGGTGTTAGGTGGTGTTACAAGGGTGTGCAGTGAGGTTAGACAAGTGTGGAGTGAGATTACAAGGGTCATACAACTAAGGTTTCTGCTGATATGGTTCATTAGAAGTTAAGAAAAGGTACATCTCATCCATTTTTATTTGGCTTACTGATCTCTGAGTGCATTTGGTGGTGTTAGAAGGGTGTGCAACGAGATTATACTCATGAAGGGTTGTTATATGACTAGGGATTTTTGTTAGTGTAGTTCATAGGTTTAGAAAAAGTATATCACATCCATATTTGCTTGGTTCACTGGTCATTGAGGGTGTTATGTGAGGTTAGACAAGTATAGAGTGAGATTATAGGGGTGTAGGGTTATATCACTTAACGTTTTTGGGGGATATGAGATAAAGTTAAAAGGGTACAAGAGATGCAGAATTACAAAATCATGTTGATGTGGGAAGTGAGAGTGAAATATTGGTGTATGACATGAAGATAAGCAAAAAATAAGGATATTTTTTCACATGCCTCAGATACACCACCAAAATTCTTGACTCCGAATCTAAATAGACCAAAACACACTCACAAGGAAACTGACAGAATGCAAAGACAGATACATGAGAGAAACCAGGGTCATTTATCACTCCAATCCACCCCGCCCTACCTCCTCACATACCTTGTTTTCCATGTCAAAGTTTCCGACAGTCTCCCCACTTGATATAGAACACGTGTCCCCTGTGGCAGTGGAGGAACCCTTGCCACTGGTGTTGGTGTTGTCAGACCGCAGGGAAACGTTGTCACCGCGTTCCTGTGGGAGTTGTTTGGCCATGCACTAAAACACATCTACTACTGGGACCCTCAGAGGACATGCAACTGACTCGTGTGTGTGTGTGTGTGTGTGTGTGTGTGTGTGTGTGTGTGTGTGTGTGTGTGTGTGTGTGTGTGTGTGTGTGTGTGTGTGTGTGTGTGTGTGTGTGTGTGTGTGTGTGTGTGTGTGTGTGTGTGTGTGTGTGTGTGTGTGTGTGTGTGTGTGTGTGTGTGTGTGTGTGTGTGTGTGTGTGTGTGTGTGTGTGTGTAAGGAAAAGAAGATCAAGGAAATGAGGAACAGGAAAGAGCAGGTAAGAATGAATGCAGGAAGGAGGAAAAGAAAAGAAAGTTAGGGTGTGTGAGAGGAGGAAGGAAAGAGAAACAGGGTACAAAGAAAAGATGGAAGAGGATAAAGGCAGGAAAAAGGAAAAGAAAGGAAAGTTAGGGTGTGTGAAAGAAAGAAAGAAAGAGAAACAGGGTATAAAGAGAATACAGGTTACAGAAAATACTCATTATTCGATGGCTCGTTATTCAATAGTTCAATTTTCCAATCATTATCCTTTATATCTATTTCCTAATTTTCCAATGTCAGGACTCATTTATCTGATTTTTAACTGAACACCAGAATGTAAACAAATGCACCACGATCACATTGCAACGCACTTCACCCATCAAAACTCATTCCCTCTAGATGTATGGATAATTAGTGAACAGGATACTGCTCTTTTTTTCTGCTTGTTGTTTGTTTGCCCTCTACAGGAGCAGTCAATCAAAGGCCTGGCTTTGGAGTGATCTTGAGCCACCTGTAGCATCAAGATCAAGATCAGTCTTCCATGATGGAAACCAAAAGATGGGACGGTGACTGGCTGAGTGGATGAGGGCAAGGCAGGTGTGCTGCGTGGAGACAGCTTGACGAGGAGGACCAATGGATGACGGCAGACAAAGAATAGAACAAACTAACCTGGCAAGTGAATGTGTGAAGTTTGGCTGTATGAATGTGAGAGGATGAGGTGTGGGGAAGTTTGAGGATGTATGCAGGGAACTTGAGGAGTGGAAGTTCGACGTAGTTGGGCTTACCGAGACTCACCTGAGAGATGACGTGCGAATGGAGGAATGTAAGTATGTCATGATAGGGATGGGCCGTAGGACACAGGAGACACTGGGAGGAGGCGTAACCCTACTCTACAAGAAAAGAAGAGGACTGAAAGTAGAGGAAACAGATGTGGGGAGGTGTGAAAGTAGTGAAGATGTGATGGCAGTGAGAATAGAATGTAAGAATAAAGTTGGCAGAACAGAGAAGATGGTGGTGGTGGTAGTTTATATGACTGTTATGGGAGAAAGAGCTGACAGGGAGAATAGGAGGAAGTTTGATGTACTTAGAAGAGTGGTGAGAGACCATAAGGAGGAAAGAGTGCTTGTTATGGGTGACATGAATGCACATATAGGTTTATTGGGTGAATTAATGAACAGGAATGGTGAAATGCTTGAAGAGTTTGTGGATGAAATGGAGTTTGAGAATCTGAATGTTACCTTGGCTGAGGGGCGAGTGACTTGGAATGCAAGGGAGCATGAATCAGCGATTGACTACATGCTGGTGAATGGAAGAATGTGTGAGATTGTGTCACACATGTGGATAGATGAGGATGGTATGGTGGATATTGTGTCTGACCACAATATGCTGGTTATGGAGTGCCGGATGCAGAGTGAGAATGAAGTGAAAGTGGCAGGTAAGGAAAGGAGGTGGAGACTGAGAGATGTAGGGTGGGAGAACTTTCAGGTAGATCTGAGTGAGAGAAGGTGGGATGATGATGTAAGGGTACATGATGTGGAGCACCTGAATGAGAGACTGGTTGAGAATGTGCGGAGTGCTGCCGAGAATCAGATAGGGTATGTGAGAGTAGGCAGGAGAAAGAGTATGCACACCATGGTGGAACAGTGAAATCAGAGAGGCCAGGAAGGAGCGAAAGAGAATGAGTAGACAGTGTAGATGGTTGAGAAAAAAGAGACATGAAAGTGATGAGGCAGAGAATGAGTACCTGAATGCATGGGAAGAATATGTGAAACAACAGAGACTCACAAGGCGAATGATATTGGAAGCTAAAGTGAAGTGTGAAAGGAGTGTGATTGAATCTTTAAGAGAGAAAAGCATGGAAGGTGGCCGTGAATGGTACAAGTTCATGAGAGGTGAGAATATGTCAGAGAATGTTGGTGTGGAGAGTCTGAAAGTGAATGGGAAGTTATAACAGAGAAGAATGAGATCAGGAGGCAATTAGACAGTTCTGGGAAGAGGTGGGTGGTGTAGGTGAAGTGTTTGGTGTGAGAGAAGGATGTGTGTCTCTGGAGATGAAGAATGCAGATGAACTGAATGAGAGAATCAGCAAGGAGGAGGTAGAGAGATGTGTGAAAAGGCAGAAAAATGGGAAGGCAGCAGGTTTAGACGGGATACCATATGAGATGTATAAAAATGGTGGGGAGGTTGTTATTGACAGGATGACTGAGGTGTTTAACCAGGTGTGGGAGGAAGACAGGATGCCAAGAATGTGGAATGAATGCAGGGTGACTGTTGCATAAGGGAGGACACAAGAGTAAGAATGAACTGAAGAACTATAGGCCGATTGCATTATTAAACACAGTAGGTAAAGTATTTAGTGGAGTGCTGAATGAGAGATTGTGTAAATGGATTGAGCGAGCTGGAGTGTTAGGTGAAGAACAGAATGGTTTCCGTGTGGACAGGAGGGCTGAGGATATCTTGTTTGTGGTAAATGAAATGATTGAGAAAAAAGAAAGGAGGAGGCAAATTGTATTTAGGTTTTTGGATATAGAAAAGCATGATAGGGTGGATAGAGAAATGCTAGTCAGAGTCTTAGGAAAGATTGGGTTGAGTGAAAAATAATCAACATAGTGCATAGCATGTATGTTGACACCAAAGCTAAATACAGACTAGGAGATATAGAGACAGACTGGGTGAAGAGTGAGAGAGGAGTTAGCCAAGGATGTATTCTGTCACCAACCCTTTTCAGTTTGTATACAGAGGAGTTAGCACCCAAGTTGAGTTGCAGAGAATGCTAGATGTTGTGGATGGATATGGGAGAGACTTTGGAGTTAGGTTTAGTAGTGAGAAAAGTAAGGTGATGATAGTGAATAGTTCTGAGGATGAAAGCAATGCAATATGGAAAATTGGAGAGAATGAGATGAATCAGGCACAAGAATATAAGTACTTGGGGATGTGGGTGAGTCCAAGTGGATGTGAAAAGACAAAGAATGAAAAGTTAGGTTTAGTGAATCAGTGGGTAGGACGATTTGGGAGTGCAGCAAGAATGAGAGCAAGCAAATATGATGTGCTGAGAGAGGTGTGGAAGAATGTGGCGGTGCCCAGCATAATGTATGGTATGGATGTGATTGCATGGAATGAAAGTGAATTTGACAAGCTAGAAGTGGGACAAAATAGAATAGGTAGAATGGCACTGAATGCTCCAAGGTACACAGCAGTAGAAGCTTTGAGAGGGGATATGGGATGGAGCACCTTAAGGGAAAGACTAGTTAAAGCCACACTTGGAAATAAGGTCAGGCTGGAAAGAATGGATGAGGAAAGAATAGTGAGGAAGGTGTACCTGTGGAATGAAAGTGGGAGTCAGTGGAGGAAGAGGTGCATGAGAATGACAGAGAGGAGTGGTATGGGGGATGAGAATGGCTGGGAGGAATCAAAGTGAGCGTGAATGGATCGTGACAAGAGGAGGCAGGGTAGGAACTGAATGGGATGCAAGGAAATGGAAGAGTGAGATAGACAGAGAGGTGAAGTGTGTGGGACTGATTATATGGAAGAATGGGATGGAACGAAGGAGTACCCTGGAATGGTACAAGGAAAAGGAAGCCCCGATGTATGAAAGGTGGTATGATGGCAGCCTGGGTGGTGACCTTCTCTTCCGAGCTAGGGCACAGTGTATGGATGTGAATGCAAGGAACTACAGGTGGTCTGAGTCCCGCAGCAAGGTGTGCCAGATGTGTGACATGGGGGAGGACGAGATGGTGGAGCATGTCATGCTGGAGTGTGAGAAGTATGAGAGAGACAGGCATGAGATGATGCAAGTGATCTTGAGTGAATTAGACCATAATAGGAATGAAAGAGTGGAGAAGACAGGAAGGGAATGGATGGTGTTGCTGCTGGGACTGTGTAGAGAGACGAGTGAAAGGATGATGGAGGCTGTGAAGGAGTATCTGGACAGAATGTGGCGAGCGATTTGTAGGGATCATTAACGAAGAGAAATGCTACTTTTTTTTCTTTCTTTTTTTTCTGTTTTGTCTTTTTTGTCCTCTACAGGAGCAGCCGATCCAAAGGCCTGGCTCTGGAGCAATCCTGAGCCACCTGTAGCATCAAGATCAAGATCAAGATCAAGATGTTCATGTTGCCTGTGTTTGTTTTGCTGAAATTTACATTCACTGTTGGGTATACAAGCATGATGCCTTCTGAGCAGTCCACAACACCTAGTGATGGTGAACTGAAGGCCAAAAGAAAAGCTTATCTTTAGAAAAAAGCTTGAAATTGTTAAGTGCCATGGGGGAGTTGAAGGAGCCAAGTTCATCGCCATGCAATTGCCCCAATCTTCACCGTCATCAAACAAACAGCAAGTGTTAACAAAGCAGGTGAGACAGCTTCAACATTAATGGTAAAGACACTAACAAGCAAGAAAGAGCCAATAATGGAGGAAATGGACAGACTCTTAAGGCTGTGGATTGATGACCAGACTCGCTGCTGAGTGGCACCCACTAACTTAACTGAAGCTCATTTTTCTCCTCTTACCATTTGATATAGGCCTATAGGGGAAACCACCATATTAAAAAACAATGAGTCTATAACACTATCTCTTTGGCTGGCGCAGAAAAGTGTTCTGTATCTCCCAATACAAGCTAGACCTATGTTACTCTCCTCATGAAGTTAAATCGTTAAGTTTGCTATTCGATCTGGTTTTCAGGAACGAAAGCCAATCATAAAACGAGGGAAACCTGTACAGGAGAGAGGAGAGAAAGGAGAGGATGAAGGCAGGAAGGAGGGGAAAAAGGGAACGATAGGATGCATGAAAGAAGTAGAGAAACAGGATACAAAGGGGAGATAGGAGAGGATAAATGCAGGAAGTAGGAAAAGAAAGGAAGCATAGAGTGCATGAAAGAAGGAAAAAAGAAACAGGGTACAAATAGCAGGATAAAGGGAAGAGGAGAGAGAGGACAAATTGAAGGTAGGAAGATGGAATAGAAAGAGAGGTAAGGACAGCGTGAGGGAAAGAGAAGATGGAAGGGAGGGAAAGAAAGAAAGAGATAGATGAGAGTACAGAAAGTAGGGCAGTGAAGAGAGGATAAAATGAAGAAAAGAAAGATATAAGAAAAGAAAATGAGGGAGGAAGAAAGAAAAAAAAAATCAACACAAAGGAAAAGGAGAAATAGAAAAAAGTCATGAAGACAGGAACATAAGAACAGGAGACAAGGAGATGATGAAAAGGAATAACAGAAGTAGAAAGAAGAAAGAAAAAACACAACAGAAAGATGATAGAGAAGTGAAGAGAAGATAAGACAGAGAACAAAGAAGACTCATGTTTATAAAGAACACTGAACACTGGTTATAGTTAAATTGATCTCTATTCTGAGGCAACATTTGACTGAAGGCAGCTAAAAAAGGAATCAGTTGTCTATCTCCATGCAAACTCTTACACTCATAAACACAGTTGACAGTGAAAGAAGGAAGAATAGAGGAAAATATAAGCTTTAGAAAATACATAACAAAACAAAGTGATAAAGTAAGTAAAGTTAAAAGAAAGAAGAAAACAGATTGACATGCTAAAAAAGAAACAAAAAGTAACAAATAAAATATATAAGAAAAAAAAAGAAAGAAAGGAAAAGTTAGAAATAATAAAAGTAAAACTGTGATAAAATGGTAGAAAGAGAAGAAAAAAAAACTAAGACTTACTGAAAAGAAAAGAAAAACTTGAAATACTAAAACAAAAACACCAAACAACAGAAACTTACAACCCATAGGTCCTGATAACAACAATAACAACACAACTACAGATTAAAAAAAAAATAAATGAATAAATAAAAAAAAAAAGAAAGAAAGCATATCTAGCAAACAACAGAAACCTACAACTCACAGGTCCTGATAACAATAACAACAACAACAACAAACTACAACACACCACAAGAACACAACTACAGATAAAAAAAAAATAAAAAAAAACATATCTACCAATGCACATGAACCAACAGAACAAGAGAACAAGATGAACAAACCGTCTGCGAGTCCTGGTAGTTCTCAAGGTCGTCTCCAGTGTCCAGCCCGTTGCAGTCTTTCTCATATGGGGTGAAGTAACGCTCGGATGTCTCAGATGCGGAATTATAGTTGAGCTGGTCACTGGAGTAGCAAGTATTGAGGTATCTGAGGAAAGCAGGATGGTGTTAGGTTTTCTTTTTCTTTTCTTTTTTTGTGTGTGTGAGTGTGTGTTATTATTCTTTGTTTTCTTTTCCCTTTTTCTTTATCTCCCATCATCTCTATCTCCTTATATTGGTGTTAGAAGTTTTCTGGTTATTTATCTTTTTTTTACTGTTCTCCCTATTCTCCTCATCTTCCATCACCTTCATCCCTTTAAATAGGTGTTAAAATCAGTTCTCTATTTATTTTCTGTCTCTTAGTGTTTTCTTTGTATTTTTTTCTCCCCTCTATCAATCTTCCATGAATTCCAGAAACAAAATGGTTACTTTTTTTTTTCTGCACCTTAGTATTTTTTTTTCATCACTCTCTTTATCTTTCATCACCTCCATCTCTTAACATTGGTGTTGAAAGGAGTTTTCTGTTTATTTTCTGCATCGTAGTGTTCTTTATTTTTCTTACTCTATTCATCTTCCATTACTTCAATCTCTTTATATGTTTTATTCCACATTATATCATTCAATTCCTCCATCTGTCTCTCTCTCTATCTCTTCATCTCTCAGTTCCTCATTCTGTCTCTCAGTTTTTATGATCTATCCACCCCTCAATTTACTTACCTGTTCATCTCTTATCCCTCTTATTCTTTCTGTCTCATCTTTCATTACTTCCATCTAAATTAACCGTCTTGTCCCTCTATCCTTCACTGTCCCTCCATCACTTCCATCCATCAAAATTATTTCTATCTACCCTCCTCCTTACCACCACTTACACAAGCACTCCAGTAAAATTAATAAGGTCATTTCTGTTGTAAATATACTGTAAGGCACTGCAGAACCACAAACTTATCAAAGTAAGTACCACACATCAGTACAACACACCATTAGTAGAAGGTGTGTTATGAAATATGGAAGAGAAATGCACATACATGAAAATCAAGTCTGTCAGAACCAAATTAACTCAATGAGGGACTAAAAACAGACTGACTGGATGCTTTGGTGTTATGGGAGAGCTGAAAGAGAAGAAACAAGGTGTGGCAAGGACTTTATGAGAAAACTGAAATGGCATTGTGAAGTTAAGACAAGCTAGACACAGTGTTACAAGTCATCTGAAATTTGTGTGTGCATGTATGTCTGCATGAAAAGAATTACTGGATAGAAACAAGTACAGAAAAATAAGGAAAAGATTAAAAGAGAAGTAAAATGTGATGAATGTTGACAGCTAAACAGCAAGGCAAAAAAAAAAATAAATAAATAAATAAATAAATAAAATTAAATAAATAAATAAATAAATAATAAATAAAATAAAATAAATAAAGGAATAAAATATAAATAAACAAATAAAGATAAAACATAAAGAAAAGAAGAACAAAATATTATATTGTGTGTGTGCGTCTGTCAGTAAGAGTTTGTGTGCATATGTAAGAGTATGTGAGAATGTGTGTGAGTGAGTGGCCACCCAACTGACCTCAAAACACGGCAGTAGGGAGAAAGATAAGGCCCATAGTAAGGGATCAGCTGAAGACTGCAACATAAAAATACAACAGGCTCTTACTTTCTCACAATTCCTTCCCACCACCACCACCACCACCACCACCACCTCTGTCTAGTAACCTTTTTAGGGGTGTGGCATTGAGAGTTTATGGTTAACCTATCGATTGTATTCTGAACAATTTCTGAGCCACACCTCCACTACATTCAAAAGGCTCTGGATGAAATTACACAGGTTTTTATGTAATTTTATGGTTTCAATGACAAATTAACCAGATTTCTGCATCATTGACAAAGGAAACCTGGCTATTCATCTCCATGGCCTTTGAAAATAGTTGTGGTGAGAAAACAGTGCTTCTGAATGTGGGTCTTTACCTGGTAGTGTTTATGCTCTATAAGGTTAGATGTGCAATCCTTTTGGTATGAAAATCAGGTTCAAATAATCATACTAATCTTGCCTTACGTTATAAAGGCATAGATATTGAACTGATTTGTTGATATACTATGTGGTTTCTAATGGAATATGCTACAAAATCTACAAGAATCATTCAACATTTTCAAATACTACACAGAAATACAGATAACTAAGAAGAATGTTACACAGTCTACAAAAATCAAATTAACAATATCAAATACAACACAAAAATACAAGTAACTAAAATATAATAAAGAAAAAACTACAAAGACTACACAGTGGAGCCTCACTTACTGAATACCTCCATTTTTAACAAGTTGGTTTAAAAAAAAATCTCCAGTTCATAAGAAAATAGTTTTGGTTTTCATACAATTGGATTTTAAACAGCATTTACAAACTAATTCAGATGTTCCACTGCATTAATCTCATAATATACATACTACATATAATACAATGACCACCTCAGTGAAAGTATCCGACCATAATTACAGAACACCTGCCAACAAATAACTAAATAACGAACTAGAGTGAACCACTGACTCACTTCTGTGTCCGAGCAAGGCCGTCATTACTGCCGCGAGTTTCTGTCTCGGACTGCTCCACCACAATGGACGGCTGCCGTGTGTTGTGGTACTTGTGCCGCACACGGTCTGAGTCTGTGTTGTCCTCAATGTCCGCATCACTCGTCTCTGTAATGTTGGGTGTGAGGTGAGGTTGGCTTAAGTGAGGTGAGGTGAGGTATGGCTTGACTTGGCTTGGTTTGGTTTGTTTTGGTTGGGTTGGGTTGGGTTGGGTTGGGTTGGGTTGGACAGGTTAGGTTAGGTTGGATTAGGTTACGTTTGGCTTGGTTTGACTCATGTTTCAATTTCACTTTTTGTTTAACTGGTGTGGTTAGGTTGTTGGGTTGCTATGTCAAGTTCATAATGGGTTCATAATAGGTTAGATTAGGGTAAGTTATTATGTTCTTAGTTCACAATATATCTATCTTAAGATAAGTTCTGTTTAGTTTGGAAATGATGGCATACTTTTTTAGTTCACAATATGTCTATGTTATGTTAGGTTAAGTTACCAGAATTTTGTTCAAGTTTACAATTTCTCAGTCTATAATAAAATTTTGTTATAATTTATAATCATATCAATTCATCACTGGATGCAGCACATATTTATTTGTTATTTATCAATGCACAAACTTACAACCTCCCTCTCTCTCTCTCTCTCTCTCTCTCTCTCTCTCTCTCTCTCTCTCTCTCTCTCTCACCTGTAGATGAGCCTTTCTTCTTGGAGCTTCCTCCATCACTTTCATTATTTTTACTCTCACTCTCTGTCTCCTCAGATTCCTCCTCTTCCTCACTCTCCTCCTCTGTCTCCTCTTTTCTCGCCTCCTTCTCATCCTTGCTCGCATCCTTCTTCTCCTGGCCATTCTTGTGCAGGGGTCCGTCAGGCTTGTCTTGGCCGCCTAGAGAGTCATCCTCTTCATCCTCATCAACATCATACTCAGAATCTTCATCGCTGCCTCCATCATCGCCGCTCTCCTTCTGCCTCTCCACTCGACGCGCTGCCATCAGCTTCTTGAACCTTGAACTCTCCCTGCACTTTGTTCCCTGGCCAGCCAAGTCACCACCGCCTGCTATCTGACTCTCCATCCTGGCTAAGCTCTCTTGGTCTCCAGCCTGGCTCTTCTCTGTGGTGCGTCGCTTTATCTTCTCACTCTTAATCGGATCCTCGTCCTCATTATTGGGTCTGATGCAGGAGGGGGCCAGACTGCCACCCTTCCCCTTTCCCCGCCCCTTGTGTCCCCGTCGCTGCTTCTTCTCCGCCTTTTTCTGCTTTTTCAGCTGGTGCTTGGACAGGCTGCTGTTGCCACTGTGGTTGCTGGTGGTGGTGAGGTTGTTGTTCATGTTGTTCTGGTTGCCACCTGCAATGCTCGTCGGTCGCCCAAAGCAGTCAAACACTGTCTCGTCGTTGATGCTGTTCTTCTTTGGTTTGCCCTGAAGAGGAGGTTGTGATGAGTTAGTGATGTGTCTGTGTTCATGCCTTATTTTTCACAATACATTTAGTTGTATTTATTTGTGTGTACGTATTTACTGCAACATTACATAAACTTCAATAATTTTGGTCAATTAGAATTAATTAGCTGTGTTTCTCAGGGATTCCTGTAAAACTGAACAAATATATTTATGCAAAACTCAAATACAATAACTACTGTAAAAGCAACATATCTGAGAGAATGACTGTTTCTGGTAGCATTTCTTAAAATAAAGAAATATATCAATTATTATTCTAATTAAAGACCCACATCTTAGTGGACATCTCTGTTTATTCATTTTTGTTACACTTGTCAGTTCTACCCTCTTATATAAAAAAAATTAAATAAACAAAAAAGATAAAAAAAAAATTAGGGAACCAACTGTACCTTCTCCTCATTGATGGGCAGTGACAAGTCCATCATTGGCTCAAATACTTGGGACGACCAGTGGCACTCCTCACAGAAGACTGAAACAGAAGGAAAGATACATAAACCATCAGTACAGCAAACATTAATACAGAAAACCCTCATGTACTGAAAAAGACATGACAAGTTAACTTGAAGTGGGTGAAGTGGATAACTGAATAACATACACAAATGCACACACAAATGCATGCAAACACACACACACACACACACACACACACACACACACATACACCGCATAGTGTAGTCGTTAGCACGCTCGACTCACAATCGAGTGGGCCCGGGTTCGAGTCCCGGGGGCGGTGAGGCAAATGGGCAAGCCACTTAATGTGTAGCCCCTGTTCACCTAGCAGTAAATAGGTACGGGATGTAACTCGAGGGGTTGTGGCCTCACTTTCCCGGTGTGTGGAGTGTGTTGTGGTCTCAGTCCTAACCGAAGATCAGTCTATGAGCTCTGAGCTCACTTTGTAATGGGGAAGACTGGCAGTGATCAGCAGACGACCGTGGTGAATTACACACACACACACACACACACACACACACACACACACACACACACACACACACACACACACACACACACAGAGTTTTCTTTTATTTCTCTTACAATGGAAAGAAGGAACCACTTAATGCATACTCAACCATACTCTCCTGACTCCTATTACACGTTACTTTTAGAAACCTAACCTCACTTTCCCAGTATCCTCTCACAAATCAACCTTGCACACTAAGCAGAAACTTGAATCAACCTAACTTTACCTGCATACCCTTCACAGACACCACTTAACAGAACCTCAATCCTGCTCACCTCTTAAAAAAAACCTAACCTAACTTAACATAACCCAACCTAACCTAACTTAATCTTTCCTGTATACCTTCACACTACCAGTTGACAGAACCTCAATCTTGGACATCTCTTAAAAAAAATCCTTACTTAACTAATTTCACTTTTCCAACAACCCCTTCAACTTGACAGAAACATAATTCTAAAAAACCTCAACTCAACCAAACCTAACCCAACTCAACCAAACCTAATCCAACCCTACTCAAATCTAACCCAACCCAACCCAACCTGCCAAAACACAACCTCACTCCTCTCCCTCATACTTACTAGTACTGATAAGCTGACCCCCAAAGATCTGGTCAACAATGGTGTGAGTGGCCTGCCTGCCATAACCCTTGATCATGGTCTTGAGCCGCGGACTAACACTATTGGGGTCAGTCTTCTCGGACAGTGCGAAGGCCTTGAGGATGGCTCTCTTAGCTCGCAGGATCTCCTCGTTTCTGATGGCTTCTAGGAGGCAGCGCAGGAGTTCATGGGCATCCTGCTGCTCATATCCTTGGAACTGAGTGCTCTTCTTGCAGATCTGAGGAAGTAGGGAGTGTGAGAAGAGGAGGAAGGAAGGTGTAGGAAGGTGTGGATAAATGAGGAAGAGATGAGAGATAGGAAGACAAAGGTGATGGAAATAAAGAGAGAGAGAGAGAGAGAGAGAGAGAGAGAGAGAGAGAGAGAGAGAGAGAGAGAGAGAGAGAGAGAGAGAGAGAGAGAGAGAGAGAGAGAGAGAGAGAGAGAGAGAGAGAGAGAGAGAGAGAGAGAGAGAGAGAGAGAGAGAAAGCAGGTATGGAGTGAGCAACACGAAACACTTCCATGATCCTATGCAATAATAACAATAATAATGGCAGTAACCTAAAATACACTAAATTGCACTATGATATAAATCAATAATGAAAAAAAAAAATCAATAACATTTTAGAATAGACTATGCAACTGCAACTACTTGTACTATGAGGCAGCAATATAGTAGTAGTAATAGTAGTACGGAGCTACACTGACCTACTGATAGCTAAGAGTGACTGACAACTTACTGAGGCATCCTGTCCGTGTAACTGTTGGTGGAAATACTTGAGTTAACCCCAGAAATTAGAAATATGAGAACACAGGGATGGGGAAAATGCAAGTGATGGAAATATTGGAAAAGTAGGAAGGTTAATATCTAAGAACAGGCAACAATATGGAAAAATTACTTGAGTTAATCCTAGAAATTTTAGATATGAGAACACAATGGGATGAAAAATGTGATTGCTGGGTATATTATATAAAAAGGAAGGTTAATATCTAAAAAAGAAAAAATGGTTAATCCCAGAAATGGCAAGGGTGAAAGAAAAAAATGCAAGAATGAGACTGAAGTTGTTGAAGTGGTAAAATTAATAGGGAAAGATTGAAAATAGAAAAGTTGTCAGAATACATACATACATACATACATATACTAAGACAGTTCACTCCACTAAAAGAAATGCACTGCTGACACAAGACATTCATTCACACACTGACAGAAGAGAGAGAGCATAGACCTCCACCTTCAACTAATAACACAACTAAACAGAAACAAAACCACACACTTTCAAATTAACCACTAATCAGCCATGAACACCTGTAGCTCTCATGCACACCTGTCCCTCACCTGTCCAAAAAGATAACCTGGGTTGAGGATGTGGTTCTTGCCTACTGAGTGCATTTCCTTGAGGAGTGTGGCAGTGGCGAGGGTCAGGCCGCCACCCTCAGGAAGGTACAGGTCCAAGGGTTTCTGTAGGCAGTGAGTGATGTTAGGTTAGGTTAGGTTTGGTTTGGTTGGGCTGGGTTGGGTTAAGTAAAATTAAGTTAAGTTAAAGTTCTGTACAAGTTTGAGGGTTTTCTAGGCAGAGAGTGAGGTTCATTAGATTTGGTTGGGTTGGGTACAAAATCCAAGAGGTTTCTGTGTGCAGGGGGTGAGGTTAGGTCAGGTGAGATGAGGTAAGGTGAGATGATGAGACAAGATGAGATGAGATGAGATGAGATGAGATGAGATGAGGTGAGGTGAGGTGAGGTGAGGTGAGGTGAGATTAGGTTTAGGTTTTGGTTACATGAGGTTTAAGATAGGTTAGGTTACATTAGGTACAAGTCCAAGAATGAGTGACTTATTAATCTATTTATTACTCACTACTGGTTTACTTATTCAATGACTGACTACTGACATTCTATATATCTACTGACTGACTATGACTTATAAATTTATTGAGTGAGAGAGTGAGTGACTGACAGACTAATTCACAATCATCTTAATTCTTCCTACTTTCTCATTTTCCATATCTACATTTGCACATCCTGTTTTCTCTTCCTCTATACCTCATCTTCACACTACACTCTTTTCTTCTCATCTACGCAACCATCTTCTTTTTCCCTTCTATTCCACAACACAATTTCACACTACCACACTCATTTCTCCTCCCTACAACACACTTTCACACTGCCACCATCTTTTATCCTCATCCACACAATCATCTTTCTCTTCCACAACACCACATAACCAGTCTCATTTCTCCTCTTCTCTACAACCTATCCTCACATAACCATCTTCTTTCTCCCCACAACTCACCAGCTCTACATCATCATCGTCCTCATTCTCTGTTTCTCTCTTCTTCTGCTTGACTCTGCCGTTCTCCTGCCTCACCTCCCCATTGAGCTGTGGTGCCTTGGAGCGACCAGGAAGGTACACCCTCTGGCCACTCTGACACTGCAAGTCCAGCAGCTGTGTGAGGAAGTGTGTTTGGGAGAGACTCTGCATCACTGAGTTGAAGAAGCAGGTGTTCCCAAGGTTGCTGAGTCCCTGGAATGTTGAAGGTTGGTGAGGCTGATGGGAATATAGACTTAAAACATGTTGGAACTTTTTAATATATTGAGATGTATAAAAAAGATAGACATTAGAATATAAAGGAATGGTTGGTAGTGTTTTGTAAAACTATAAGGGACCAAAGTATATGAATCTAGACTAAAAACAGGTTAGATTGACAAATAGGATATATATATAGAGAGAGAATGAAGAAAAGCCACAGTAAAATCACCATTTTCTATTTAAACTCTTGTTAAACTCTTGTGACGTTTTGGGACAAACGTAATCCCATGCTCAGACACTGAAACATGTGCAGAGAGGGGATGTTGTTTCAGTGTTTGAGGATGGGCTTACATTTGTCCCGAAACATCACAAGAGTTTAACAAGAGTTCAAATAGAAAATGGTTATCTTACAGTGACTTTTCCTCAACCTCTACATTTTAAGCTTTGGCGGATCTACACTCAACAATGTTTGTAAGTATGTATATATATATAAACTAACAAGACATAACCTAACCTAACAACTTTACCAAACCTAACCTAACCACATTTAATTTACCCTAATGAAGCACTAACTTAACCTAATTCAAGCTAACCTAACCTAAGCTAACCAAACATACCTTAACCTTGGGCAGGGAAGCGAGCACGCTGGCCTGGGCATTGCGTTGGTTCTTGGCAGCCTTGGAGTTGTCGTCAAAGGAACTGACCGACCCCTTGGCCACTGTGATAGAGCCACACTCACCCATGGCCGAAAACTGGGAGGAGTCTGTGGAGCAAGTGGTGGTGTCAAAACTGAGAGACTAATTTAGTGTTCTGAGGTGTTTCAATATTCTTTACTCCTTTTCCCCATTACAAAAAAAAAAAAAAAAAAAAAAAAAAAGTGAAAATAAAAAAAGGAGTATCAAAAGTGACCAATCTAGTTTTTTGAGATGCTCCAATGTTTTTCTCTCTCTCTCTCTCTCTCTCTCTCTCTCTCTCTCTCTCTCTCTAACCAAAAAGTTATAAAAGAAAGAACAAAATGCTAAATAAAAGGAAACGTAAAATGGGATAAAGTAGTAAAAAAGAGAAAGACAATAAGTGATAGGCAGATAAAAGGAAGAAGTGTAAAGGAAAAGATAATGAAGGAAACAAGTGGTGTCAAAACATAAGACAAATCTAGTTTTCTGAGGCATTTCAATGTTCCTCACGCCCAAAATGTGGTAAAAAAGAAGAGAATAAGAAGTGATAAATACAAGGAGGAGTCTGTGGAGGAAGTAGTGGTGTCAAGGCAGTGACTGAACTGGTTTTCTGAGGTGTTTCAATGTTTTTCATTCCCTAAAAGGATAAAGTGATAAAAAGAATAAAGTGATAAATAAAAGAAAATGCAAAATAGGATAAATTGATAAAAAAAAAAAGAAGAGAATAAGTGATAGATAAAAGGAGGAAATGCAAAAAAGAAGCAATAAGTAATAAAAAAAGAGGAAGAGAATAAAAACTGATAGATAAAAGGAAGATACGCACAAAAAACAGCAAGTGGTAAAAAAAAAAAAGAGGCAGAGAATAAAAGTGATAGATAAAAGGAAGAAAGGTAGAGGAAAAGACTGTGAAATTAACAATATAACAGAAGACCAATCTAGTTTTCTGAGGTGTTTTATATCTTTCACTGCAAAAACAAGAATAAGGTGACCAAAAGAAGAGAATAATGTGATATATAAAAATAAATGTATGAAAATGATGGTAATTTTTTTTTCCTTTTTTTTTTATACATTATGGCTTATCGTGCCTGTACGCATACTTGAAGAGTACATGTGGGAAACACTGTTCAGCTTCCACCCATTAATGGCGAAGGCAATTTTATTTATACTGGTACCCACATTAGAGCCCATATCACCACCCAAGCAAATCTTGGGTATAACCACCTAGAGCCTGGGTATCATGGTGATATGTAGGTAACTTTAAACCCCTCGACAAATGGTATAGCTTCAAAGCGTGGACATCTGCCCGATTCCACACTCACCACTGTATCCACTACACCACCGCCTCCCTAATAATAACAGTATAGATAATAGAAGTGGTGTCAAAACAGTGACTGATCTAGTTTACTGAGGTTTTTCAATGTTCCTCACACCCCAACAAAAAGGTTAAAGTGATTAAGAAGAAGAGAATAAAAGTGATAAAGGAAGTGTACTGCAAAAAGAATATGGCAAAAAATAGAGGATAGGAGTAGTTATATATAAAAGGATGAAATGGAAAGTAAGACAATGAAAGAAATAAGTAAAAAAAGACCAAAAAAGTACTGAAAATAGAAGAAAAAGTTATAAAAAAAGAGACAACAGAGACAAACAAAAAAGTGGTAAAGGAAAAGGAAAACAAGGAGAGAAAAATGACAAAGCAAAAAAAAGCAAAAAAATTACAAAAATAAATAAAATAAACTCATACAAAGATATAAAAACAAAACAATTAACAAAATAAGAAAAATGAAGGAAGGATGCAACACCAGACAAGAACTCAATACAAACTAAACAGGACATGAGCCACACAGACACTCACTAAGGGAGGGGCGGTTAGATGTGGACCTGCGTGGTGCCATGTCTTTTTGTCGCTTAATGAACTCAACTACCTCGTGAAGTTTCTTGGAGCTGGTTTGGTGCACCTCAGAGTCACACTCGTAACACCTGAAGGAGGAAGGTAAGGTGAGTCAGGTGATCAAAGTGTGGTCATTTGAATCTAGGTTGTTATGTTGGGTTGGGTTGGGTTGTGTTGGTAAAGTGAGGTGGCTGATTTAGGTGTGATGGTTTGAATCTAGTTTAGGTTAGGTTACGTTAGGTTAGGTTTGGTTTAGTTAGATTAGATTAGGTTAGGTAAAGGTTTGGTTGAATTCAAATTTACGGTTCGTGAAGGTCTGAATTTTGACTTTCTGATAAAAGTTAGGTTAGGTTAACTTGTATTCAAATTTAGGTGGTAGTATAGTAGAGGTTCTGATAATGGTCATGTTAGGTTAGGTCAGATTGGGCTGGGTTAGGTTGGGTAAGATTGGATATTAATTTAGGTGTGGTAAAGGTTTTAATTTTGAAGTTGTGATAAAGGTTAGGTTAGGTTTAAATTTAGGAGTGATAAAGGTTTGAATTCTGAGGTTCTGATAAAGGTTGGGTTAGGTTGTATTCAAATTTAGGTGTGGTAAAAGTTTGAATTTCTAGGATATAGTTGTTAGGTTAGGTCAGATTAGGGTTTGATTTGCATGTGATAAAGATTAGGTTCAGTGTGGTAATGATTTGAATTCTCCCTTCTCTTTCTATTTTCCTCCTCTTCTTCCTACTTCTATTTCTTGTCCTCTCCTAATACTTTTACCATTCTTCCTTCTTTTTCTCCTCCTATCATTTCTCCTTTTCACCATTCTCATCTTGTTATTCTTCTTCTCCTATTACTTTTACTCCACCTCTTGCTAACCTTTCTTAAAACTATTCTATCCTTTCTCTTATTTTATCCTATTCTTACCCATCCACCTATTTCACCTACTCCTACCCATTCTCCTCCTATTTTAACTTTTAACCTTTCTTCCAATTATTGCTTCTTTTCTCTTATCATTTTCCTTCTTTTTCACCCACTACTACTCCAACTTACACCTCTTCCTGCTCCTCCTCCTTACCAAACATTCCAGGCCTGTGTGTTGAGGATGAGGCAGTGTGGGTCAGAGTGAGGCCGCCTGAAGTGTAGTAGGGCGTGTTGCTCCTTAGTATTACGGTCACAGCCTTGGTGGCCACAGTACAGACAGAGCCAAATCACTGGTACATAGTTATCCTGTGGTGAGGAAGTGGGAGGATATATGAGGCTTGCTGTTGTGTTTTGAGGGATGATGATGATGCTATTAATATTTTTTTCTTTTCATCTAAGGCTTGTTGTGGTGTTTTAGTGATAATGATGGTACTATTAATATTTTCTTTTATCTAAGTGGGTAAATCTGGCCAAGGGCAACAAAAAAATAAACAAAAAAGGCCCATTTAGATGCCAGTTCCCTACTATTACAATGACTATTACTACTACTACTACTACTACAATGACTATTACTACTACAACTACTACAATGACTATTACTACTACTACTACTACTACTACTACTACTACTACTACAATGACTATTACTACTACACTACTACAATGACTACTACTACTACTACTACTACTACTACTACTACTACTACTACTACTACTACTACTACTGCTGCTGCTGTTATTGCTGCTGGTGATGCTGCTACTCCTACTCAAGGGTGAAGTGCACTGAAGTGATGACACGGCAAAGATGGTTTGGTAATAGTAAGAAAAGAAGAACTGATTGATTTAAAGAGACTGAAGTAAACTAGTTGAAGGGAGGAATGTTCAAGGGAAGATCCACTATGAACTCACTAACTTAACAAACTCAAATATTCATTCACTAAGACACTCACTCACTAAACACAAAAACTATCCAGCAAACTCAATCACTCACTTAATACAGAAACACACACACACACACACACACTTCCTCCCTCCCTCCCTCACAGACACACACTCAGTCCTAAACATAAAACTCACTCACTAAACACAAAAACAGTCACCCACCTACTCACTCACTCACTCATTCACACAAACTCAGTCAGTCACTTACAGACTCAACATACAAACACACACACTCACTCCTTCCTTCCCTAACACACAAACTCACTCAATTAGCACACAAACACACAACACACAAACACTCACTAATTCAACACGGTCATTCTCTCTCTCCCTCACACACATACATACACTTAGTCACCAGCAGACACTCAACTCACCACAATAGGGTTAGGCGCCTCATTCAGCCCTGAGCAGTGACCCTTGCGGCACTGTGTACACTCCCCAATCTGCTGGCCCTGCTTCAGTGTCTTCTTCACCTGGGCAAAGTTGACGGAGCGGTTGGCGTGTCCACAAGCTTTGGAGTCTGGGGAAGTAGTGAACAGGTGAGCAAACTAAGAATGTATTGTTAGGATAAGGATGGGTGTGGTGGAAATTGTGATGTGTTAAGTAATGGTTTTATTTCTTTGTTCTATCCTAAATGTGGAGAAAATTTAGGATGTATTGGTGATAGAAAGATAGATGAGGATGGGTGTGGTGGTAATGGTAATGTGTTAAGAAATTACTTTATTTCTTTGTTCTATCCTAAATGTGGTGGAATTTTTTAATGTATTGATGATGTACGTATTAAGAAAGATAGATAAGGAAAGGGAAGGGTTGCATTGCTTAGATTTTCTAGGAAACTAAAATTGTATTGCTAGGATAGATGAATAAACTATGGTTGTATTGTTAAAATATATGAGAAAAATGTGGTTGTAATATTAAGATACATGATGAATCTATTGCTAAGACAGGTAAAGAAATTTGGGATGTATTGATGAATGTTTCCTTGTTGTATCCTAAATGTGGCAGAAATTATATATTGTCAAAGTATGGCTAAATAATTCATTCTATCCTAAACGTGATAAAAATTAGGATGTATTGATGATGAATTGTCAAGGGTGGCTAAATCCTTTGTTCTATCCTAAAAGTAAGAAAAAACATGCTACATAGTGCTAAACATTTCCTCATTTCTATTTTGTTTCATTATGAAGGGAAGAGATGAACCAGTATGTACTGTGGGGCCTTGCTGGTCTCAGGACTGGAGGAAGTGCAGGGTAGGGAAGGATCTCTCTGTGAAGGGGTAGGAGTAAACCTTTTGTGCTGTAACACTAAAAAGGTTGTTGTGTAATATTTTCAAGTAGTAGTTTAATTAGAATTCTGCACGCATGCACACACACACACACACACACACACACACACACACACACACACACACACACACACACACACACACACACACACACACACACACACACACACACTAGTACGTACAAAAAAGACAAGGAAAAGGAGAAGAGAAAAAAAAAAAAGTGTCAAGAAACCTTACTCTTCACAAAAGAAAATGCACGCACACACACACACACACACACACACACACACACACACACACACACACACACACACACACACACACACACAGTCACATGTCTACCCACACACTGCAGAGGCTAATGAAAAGAATAACTATAATAATAATAATAATAATAATAATAATAATAATAATAATAATAATAATAGTTTAATATTAATAATAATAATAATAATAGTAATAATAACAATAATAAAACAACAGCAACAACAACAACAACAATAAAATACAATGAAAAAGTGAAGCTAATAGTACAGCCTTTAACCCCTTCAATACCATGACCTGTTTCCATATTCATTCTGGTTACTATTTGGTAACTTTAAACACCTTCAGAAACTTATATGCGGATTAAAATAGTGAAGACTGTGGCCATTAATCTTCTGACCACCATACACCTTTCCTAATATCAATAAAATGGTATAATGGTGCACAAAACTCATAGTAAAAATGCATCCTGGTACAGAAGGGGTTACATAACAGGAAATAGGATAGTGAATAAGTGAATAAATGATAGAGATTTAACAGATTAATGGATAAAAGAAGAAGAAGGAAAGAAGGAAAGAAGAAAGAAAGAAAGAAAGAAAGAAAGAAAGAAAGAAAAAAAAAAAAAAAAAAGGAAAAAGAAAGGAAGGAAGGAAGGAAAGAAAAATAGAAGAAAAAGAAAAAGAAAAAGAAAAGGAAAAGAACAACAACAACAACAAGAGGAAGATGATGATGAAGAAGAAAAAATAGAGGAGGAGGAAAGACTACAATAACAAGTACATATTTTAATCTCTCTCTCTCTCTCTCTCTCTCTCTCTCTCTCTCTCTCTCTCTCCCAGAATAGTCAGAGAGGCACTTAGCGAGGGCCTACTTAGCACAATGTCCCCCCCCCCCACCAACTGAGTCACCAATGTACGTGAGTCACCCCTTAATGGAATGCGCCGAAAGGAAACGAAGATTATTCTGTTTGAGGCCAATAAACTTCAACCCAACCAGTCAATATTCACTTTTACACTGCTTGGTACGTATTCTCTTCATAATCTACAACTTTTCAAGGACATTAGACATACACCCCATTATTTTGGTTAACTCTCGGATCTGCACGGGACTGGCATCTAAGTGGGGACCTTTTGTGTAAACGTTTTTGTTACTCTAAAAAAAATAGTGAAGGTTAGTGCAGGAAACTATTAGGCTTATACGTGGCATTCCAGACAAGTCTACCTACGTATTTTCATTATCTATATATGGATCTCATTTTCTTTTAAACCCTTCAGTACTGAGACACATTTTTGACCATGAGTTTGGGTATAGTTAGACGATTTTATTTAGATTAAAAAGCGTTTATGAACGTCAGAAGATTAATGGCCAAGTTCTTCATTATATTAATCCCCACGTAAATTTCTGAAGCCTTTAAAATAACCAAATAATAATAATAATAATAAGCAGAATAAATATGAAAACGCGTCATGGTACTGAAGGGGTCAAGTCTCTAATGACTCAACACTAACCACCTTTTTATTGAATCTATTCCACTCCTCTAACATTCTATCACAGCTGGAGGGTTGCAGCACCGTGTTGCGACTTTGAGACTACAGCACCATGAATTTCGAAGTCTCAGTCAAAAGCAGCAAATGTTTTGAGAGAAAGTCGGACTAAGCAAAGTCGCACGGACAATTTCCCGCGACTTTGAACAAGAACAAGGACGACTTCTTAAAGAAATTGACGCGGCTGAAGATAAGCCAGGAGGAGGAGGAGGAGGAGGAGGAGGAGGAGGAGGAGGAGGAGGAGGAGGAGGAGGAGGAGGAGGAGGAGGAGGAGGAACTGTAAATATTAATAAATGTGAGTTTCTCTGCCTTATAAAAGCATGTTTCTGTTATCGACCTCAAGGTTACTTTGTAATTTATCGGAGCCCCATCAGGAAAAAAAAGTGGTAGTCGCAAAGTCGCAAGTCGCACTGGGACGACCAAAAATAGGGTTGCAAAGTCGCAGTCTCAAAAGGTCCGGCAGCAAAGTCATGCCAGATAAAAGTCGCGCCCAGCTCTGCACTCTACATAACAGTCAACTGTTTAACAAGAACGACCCCGGTTAATAGTTTTCTTGAGTTCAATAAGCATTCCATACTTTTACGACTATAATGTTAAGTTCATAAAAATATAAAGGTTGTTTTAATGATTCCGGTGATAGTTCAGTAATGATTCTACAATTACAATAGGTTCCAGTGGAAGTTATTAAGATTTTCAATGGTGTTTTCATGATACCGGAGTCAAAAAATAACTATGCAATTTTAACAGGTTCTAGTGGAAGTCATTAAGCAAATACACATTTGAGAACCAATGGCGAGAGAGAGAGAGAGAGAGAGAGAGAGAGAGAGAGAGAGAGAGAGAGAGAGAGAGAGAGAGAGAGAGAGATTCACCTCTTCACAACACTGGCCAGGCTGCGTAACACTCCCTAAAAAACACACCGAAGATCGGTCTATGAGCTCTGAGCTCGCTCCGTAATGGGGAAGACTGGCTGGGTGACCAGCAGACGACCGAGGTGAATTACACACACACACACACACACACATGGGCGGGCGGGGAGAGGGGCATATCACTGACCTTAGTGGTAAAATTAGCCCTGTGATGAGGAGGAGGAAGGACAGGAGTGAGGTGGGCATGAGTGATATGAGGAATGGGTTATGGCGCGGAGGAGGAGGAGGAGGAGGAAGTGTCTGGCAGGGTACCAAATAACCCTGCCATCCAACTTACCATACCAGATCAACATCACATACCTCCTCCTCCTCCTCCTCCTCCTCCTCCTCTTCCTTACCTTGCTTCTCCTTTCCTTTCCTTCGTTCTTCATTCTCCTAAGTTAAATCTCTTCCTAAGTTATTCTTTTCTTCTTTTTTCTCTTCATTCCACATCATCCTTTTCTCCTCACTTTATTCGTCTTTCTAATCGTCTCTTCTATCTTCCTCTTCCTTTTCTTTATTCCTCCTCCTCCTCCTCCTCAATTAATTCGTCTTTCAAATTCTCTCTTCTATTCCGTCTTCCTTTCTTTCATTTCCCATTCTCCTCCTCTTCCTCAATTCATTCGTCTCTTCTATTCCCTCTTCCTTCTCTTCATTCGTTATTCTCTTCCTCCTTCTCCGTTCATTCGTCTTTCTAATTCTATCTTCCTTTCCTTCACTCCTTCTCAATTCATGCTAATTCTCGTCTGATTCCTCTTCCTTCTTTATTCCTCATTCTCCTTTTTATCTCCTCACTTCATACTTTCTAATTATCTTTTCTACTTTCCTTTTTCTTCTACCTTTCCTCTCCGTCCTTATCCATCATCCCATCCCTTCTATCTATCCACCTTCCGTTTTCTACCATTAATTTCAATTTCTATTCTTTTTATTCCTATATTCTCCCATCTCTCCATCTCTCCCCTCATTTTTAATCCCTATTCCATCCCTCCCCTCTATCGGATATAATAAAGGAGGGGGGGGGCTGAGGTAATGGGTCCCCTTTGAGGCAAAATAAAACCCTGTACGCCCCTAACCTCTGTCACCCTGTCTCCCTGCTGGACATACACCACTCTTGCATGTCTGTCTGTGTATGTGTGTGTGAGTGAATGCCTTGTGGTTCTTGTTTGCTCTGAGTTGGATGAGAGGTAAATATGGGCAAAATAGTGGGGCTATATAGGTGGATGGATAGATTGATAGAGAGAGAGATTAGAATGAAACTGATATGATTGAAAGACAAAACATAAATAAAAACAATGCTTGGTTAATATAATTGGGTTTTCTTTCATATTTCATGTAAAATTAAAATACAAATGCCAAACAAGAATATGAAAAAGAATAAATAAATGGTAACAAAACAAAAATCATATAAATAAGATTAATAAATAAAATATAATACTGAACAGGTTAGATGTAGAATATTTGTTTTAATACTCATACATTTCACTTCTTTATACTAAATATCAAAGCCTCACTTTCTGTACAGCCAACATACTATTCAACAACTGCCATTAAGTTTGACAAGCATTTGGCTAACAATTCACAACGAAAGCATATTTTCTAAACAATTTCACTTACCATTTAATTAGACTCCATAAACACACCACCGTATCTTTCTTCCAATAAACACTCTTTTTTTTTTTCTTTTCACTGTTATTTTCTATATTTCTTCTTTTTCACGCAAACACGAACACACAACGATCACGTGACCTCAAGCAAAGTATAAACAAAGCCGAACTCAATGACACAATATCAAAATAATAAAAACATTGCCAGCTTAGCCATGTAAGGTAATAATCCTTCGAGACGGTTAGAAATATAGATAAGTGAATCGCTTATAAGACTTCACTGTTAAATGTTTCCAGAGTAGCCATGTAAGTTGATAATCCTTCGAGACGAAATAGAGAGAATTTAATCGCTTACAATACTCCACCGTCACACTCCACTAAATGTGCGTGTGGAGAGTGGAGTGGAGGAGTGTTTGGAAGGTGGAAGGTGGATGGACTGCGACAAGCAACTAACGCCTCTTAATACTACTCTCCTTCGCTCTCTCTCTCTCTCTCTCTCTCTCTCTCTCTCTCTCTCTCTCTCATGAGCACGAGTAAAAAAACGTACACACACACATACATACAGAGAAGTGCACACACATGCTTCTCTGTGGATTCCTCGTGTCACCAATCCCCTAAGCTCTGTGTCACGTTTCCACACACACACACACACACACACACACACACACACACAGGAATTAGCACTCAGGTCTTTTACGGAAGCTTCGCCAGAACACACACACACACACACACTTCCATTATTATTATTATCATTATCATCATCATCATTGTTATTAGCCAGAAAAGTCGTGAAGAAGAAGAAGAAGAAGAAGAAGAAGAAGAAGAAGAAGAAGAAGTAGATGATGATGATGATGATGATGATGATGATGATGATGATGATGATGATGAAAAAGAGAAAGAAGGAGGAGGAGATTAAAATTTTATACGCTACAGTAACAAGGTCATACGGTACGTGAAAAAAAAAAAGAAGAAGAAGAAGAAGAAGAAGAAGAAGAAGAAGAAGAAGAAGAAGAAGAAGAAGAAGAAGAAGAAGAAGAAGAAGAAGAAGAAGAAGAAGAAGAAGAAGAGGAGGAGGAGGAGGAGGAGGAGGAGGAAGAGGAAGTTAGTAGGTCTACGTGTCAGTGGGGTAAGAAATCCTCCTTTGTTGACAAGAAGTAAGAGAGAGAGAGAGAGAGAGAGAGAGAGAGAGAGAGAGAGAGAGAGAGAGAGAGAGAGAGAGAGAGAGAGAGAGAGAGAGAGAGGTTGACAGCAGAAAGCAAATACGGTGACAGGAACACAGTCATCTCTCTCTCTCTCTCTCTCTCTCTCTCTCTCTCAGGTCCCCAAGCGGAGGTGCCCAAAATAGACTGATAAACAAAACCACCACCACCACCACTACCATCACCACCATCGCCGCCACCACCATCACCACCACTACCTACCCCCCATATGTTCTACGCTGTGCCATTATTATGTTTTCTGTTGTCACTTCTTCATTACTAACTCAAATAAATCACTTCCCATTACATAGATAAAGATTGATGCGAAGTACGAAAAAAATATCGATAACAAATGAAAATGACGAGAAATA
>NC_059290.1:5347985-5360485 GCF_017591435.1 Portunus trituberculatus
CGAGAGAGAATTCTAGTCTGATTTACTGATGCTTTTTTATTTATTACTCACTTCCTTACGTCTTTGTTAATTCGCTCACGAGGTTAAGCCTGCATGAAGCAATAGTCTTTTTTACGTTCTATTTCGATAATGTTATATTGTGCAAAATTTTTTTCGTGATTCACTTTTATCTATCATTTTCCTCCTCGTGTATACGCTTACTGCTTCTATTTTCTATCATTTTCTATTTTTTTCTATTTTCTTTTATTTTGGAATTTTATTTTTTTTATTTATTTACCTATCATCTTTTGTAGCTTTCTTCTTATCTTTCGCCATGAGAGAAGAGAGAGAGAGAGAGAGAGAGAGAGAGAGAGAGAGAGAGAGAGAGAGAGAGAGAGAGAGAGAGAGAGAGAGAGAGAGAGAGAGAGAGAGAGAGAGAGAGAGAGAGAGAGAGAGAGAGAGCCCCATAAAAAGAAACACTAAATAGAAAAAAAAAACTTAAAGACACATTTTAAACTAACAAACAACGAAAGGAACAACAGTCCTACAAAACAACTATCCTTTATTTTCAGAGCCAACCCCCCAACACACACACACACACACACACACACACACACACACACACACACACCGCGTAGTGTAGTGGTTAGCAAGCTCGACTCACAATCGAGAGGGCCGGGTTCGAGTCCCGACGCGGCGAGGCAAATGGGCCTCTTAATGTGTGGTCCCTGTTCACCTAGCAGTAAATAGGTACGGGATGTAACTCGAGGGGTTGTGGCCTCGCTTTCCCGGTGTGTGGAGTGTGTTGTGGTCTCAGCCCTACCCGAAGATCGGTCTATGAGCTCTGAGCTCGCTCCGTAATGGGGAAGACTGGCTGGGTGACCAGCAGACGACCGAGGTGAATTACACACACACACACACACACACACACACACACACCAGTTCTATCCAGACAAGACAAGACAGTAAGGCAAAAGCGGCCACCCGAAGAAGCCAGCCAGCCAGCGACTTAAGCCAGCCAGTTCGCTCACCCATCCAAGTTTTGCTCTCTCTCACCACGACTGCTTTTAAAGGCCGCACAGAAGCAATTACCGTGGGTATATATTAAGGAGTGTTTTGTGGTGCTGATAATGTAGAAATCGTGTTAATTTGTCACTTCAACTGCAAAAACACCCTTAAAAACCCGCGTAACTTCAAATAGAGCCTTTTGAAAGTAGAGGTTAAGAGAGAGAAAGAGCTCTTATTTAGAATCGTTTTGCTCTCTCCTCATGACAATTTCCAAAAGGCATAGAGATGATTAGCCGGATTCTAAAGGGAGTTTCTGGTGTTGATAATGTAGAAATCTTGTTATTCTGTCACTTCAACCTCAAAAACGCCCTTGAAAACTCGTTAGCCTCGAGTAAAGCCCTTTGAAAGCAGCGGTTATTAGAGACACAGAAAGCAAGGAGCGGGGAAAGAAAGACTTGGCTGGTTTTAAAACTGATCTTAACTTCGCCGCACATGCTCTCTCTCTCTCTCTCTCTCTCTCTCTCTCTCAAGTGGGTGATGTAATATTACTTCAAGATTGTGAGGTTTTTGGCGAGGGAAAACAATGTGTGTGTGTGTGTGTGTGTGTGTGTGTGTGTGTGTGTGTGTGTGTGTGAGTGTGAGATTCACTGTTTGATCTGCTGCATTCTCTGACGAGATAGCCAGACGTTACCCTACGGAACGAGCTCAGAGCTCATTATTTCCGATCTTCGCATAGGCCTGAGACCAGGCACACACCACACACCGGGACAACAAGGTCACAACTCCTCGATTTACATCCCGTACCTACTCACTGCTAGGTGAACAGGGGCTACACGTGAAAGGAGACACACCCAAATATCTCCACCCGGCAGGGGAATCGAACCCGGTCCTTTGGCTTGTGAAGCCAGCGCTCTAACCACTGAGCTACCGGGCCGTGTGTGTGTGTGTGTGTGTGTGTGTGTGTGTGTGTGTGTGTGTGTGTGTGTGTGTGTGTGTGTGTGTGTGTGTGTGTGTGTGTGTGTGTGTGTGTGTGTCTCTCTCTCTCTCTCTCTCTCTCTCTCTCTAGATGGACATGAGTAGAGGAAGGAAACCTAACTAGAGAGAGAGAGAGAGAGAGAGAGAGAGAGAGAGAGAGAGAGAGAGAGAGAGAGAGAGAGAGAGAGAGAGAGAGAGAGAGAGAGAGAGAGAGAGAGAGAGAGAGAGAGATTCCACAACACTTTCCTATCATGACACCAGCACGATTAGGTTAAATAAATAAATCACTAATTACTGACCAAAAAGAAAATGACCTAACTAAATCAAAATATATAACACACCAACTTACTTCAATAAACACCTAAAAAAAAAGAAACATGAAATTAAAAAAAGAAACATTAAAAAAAAAAACTCTAACCACTCGACTATTACAAATGAGAACACATCAAAATACACTTCTAATAACACTCAAACCATTCTAAAACCTACACTAGTATTGGTACACCTCAGCTTTCTACAGTATCTACAAGCTTGAACCCCTTTATTTATCCTCATTCCTTCACTGTAAACCTTCCAAGTGCTGTATCTTTTATATTTACAAGTACAAGGCTGTAACACACTTAACCCCTTCAGTAGTGGGACGTATTTTTACCACGACTTCTATGTATGATTACACGATTTTGTTTATACTAGCTAGGTTCTACGGAAGTCAAAAGGTTAATGTTCCAGAATCTTCACAATTTTAATCACCCATTAGATTTTGAAGCTGTATACAATCACCTAATAGTAACCTGAATAAAATATAAGGACATGCCATGGTACTGAAGGGGTTAATGGTCAGACCAATCTAGAACCTACACTAGTATTGGTACACCTCAGCTTTCTACAGTATTTAACACACTTCCTTACTTCATTACCTTTCTTAGCGTGAGGGAACACAGATAGAAGACGAGACAAAATAAAAACAAAAAGAAAAAATACTAACTTCTGATTTCAATCTTACACAAGCAGATTAAATGTAAAAAGAGAGAAGAAATCTAGAATACACTAACTTCTAATGCTTTTGTCAATCTTAAAGGACACACAAAATAAAAGAGAGAGAGAGAGAGAGAGAGAGAGAGAGAGAGAGAGAGAGAGAGAGAGAGAGAGAGAGAGAGAGAGAGAGAGAGAGAGAGAGAGAGAGAGAGAGAGAGAGAGAGAGAGAGAGAGAGAGAATTAACCATCTTTCTTCAAGACATAAGCTAGAAGAAGAAGGAAAGAATATACACATAAAATATGAAAAAAAAAGTTGAGATGATGAAAAGAATTATCTAAAATCTACAAAAAAAAAAAGATAGAAAATATTAAAAGGAACATCAAACTTCCCAATCCATCTTCCCTGGAACTAAAGAGGAAAAGGAATAGAAAATGAGAAATGTTGACAAAAAAAGGAAACAAACAAGAAAACAAGTGACTACCAATCATAACCAACTCCTTAAACCCCAAAAAGACAAAATGAATTCAAAACAAATATATCAGAAACATTAAAAAGATGGAAAGGAATAGAAAAAAAAAGGCAAAATAAGATCAAACTAAAATGACCTCAAAGAAAAGAGATAATTATAGACTTAGAAGAAAAAATACACAAGAAAAACAAGAAAATAACCAAAGCAAATCAACATAACCATCCTAAAGTCAACACAACATCAAAGATGACAAAAAGAAAGAAAACAAATAAAGAAAATGAGATGTATTGACTTTAAAACAACAGAAAAAGAGAAAATGACAAAAGCAAATGAACAAAACCTTCCTAAATTCACCACAACACAAGAGAAAAAGAAGAAAAAGAAGAAAATAAACAAAAAATTACTAAAAACATGAAAAACAACAAAAATTAAATGTATTGACTTTAAAAACAACAAATAAAGAAAATTTGACAAAAGCTTATGAAATATACCTTCCCAATTCCACCACAACACTAAAGAAAAAGAAGAAAAAAAGAAAATCAACAAGAAAAATTAAAATGCTGACCAAGAAACAAGAAAAACAACAAAAATTACAAACACAAATTAAGACAACCTTCCCAAACCCAACGCAACACCAGAAAAGATGAGAAAATAGGAAAGCAATTAAGGAAATCAGAAATATTCACCTCAAAACAAGAAAACAAAACAAAAAACACAAATCAAGAAAAATTACATCAAAACAAATAAACCTAACCCCCCCAAA
Source organism: Portunus trituberculatus (assembly GCF_017591435.1). Taxonomy (NCBI): domain Eukaryota; kingdom Metazoa; phylum Arthropoda; class Malacostraca; order Decapoda; family Portunidae; genus Portunus; species Portunus trituberculatus. Next base: position 5,352,156 of record NC_059290.1, read on the forward strand.
AAAACATCAAAGAAGATACAAAAATTAGAAAACAATTAAGAAAAAGAAACATTTCCCTAAGAACAAGAAAAACTACCAAAACAAAACAAAAAAACACAAGAAAACAAGAAAAAGACTAAATTAAACTACAGAACACTAGATAAGACAACACAAAAAACAAGAAAAACAAAATAACTTAAAACAACAAAAACAATAATCTAAAACAACACAAACAACTTCTCTACACCTAGCAAAACACCTACAGTGCAACAACTACAAGTGAAGCAAGCCACTACAACACACCGCAACACACCACAACACTGGCAGGCAACCATTCACTTACCAGGGCAATCATCCTCCTCCTCTGGGTCGCTGCTCTCCTCTGCGTACGGGTCTGCCTGTCGCTTCAGCCTGGCACGCATCATGTTCTTCTTCTCCTTCTCCTTCCTCTCTGTTGGGGGAAGGGATGCATGTGAAGTGGTGGAGGGATGCACTGAGAGAGGAGCCTTGAAAGATTGATATAATTAAAGAGAAAAGTTACTCATAGATTGAAGTGTCATTATAAGAGATAGATAAGATTAAAGAAACTTGATAGATAGATTGAGATGTCATTATAGATACATAGATTGGAAGACCATGATATAGATAAATAGATAGATAGATAGATAGATAGATAGATTAAGGAGCTTTAAGAGATAGATAAAATTAAAGGCATGATAGATAGATAGATTGAGGTGTCATTATAGAGATAGATAGATTGGAAGTCCGTGATGCAGATAGATAGATAGAATCAGAGCAGAGAGAGAGAGAGAGAGAGAGAGAGAGAGAGAGAGAGAGAGAGAGAGAGAGAGAGAGAGAGAGAGAGAGAGAGAGAGAGAGAGAGAGAGAGAGAAAGTCGAGGGATGGAATACAGATGTGGGATGAAGGAGGATTAATGACAACAGAGGAGGGCTTTGAGAGGACAGTGAAGGGTTCACATACGAACAAGTACGTACAGGCAAGCATGTTATCTAAGACTATTATTTTTCAGCAATCTCGGGACATTTTGCTCAGAAAATTAAACTAAAAGCTGAAAAAAGCTTACTAGATAATATTTTTGTTGTTGTGAGGTCTTTTACACTTAAGCTGAGAAGTGTGTGTGTGTGTGTGTGTGTGTGTGTGTGTGTGTGTGTGTGTGTGTGTGTGTGTGTGTGTGTGTGTGTGTGTGTGTGTGTGTCATGTTTGCCTCTGGTGCATAGATAGATAGATAGATAGATAGATAGATAGGTAGGTAGGTAGGTAGGTAGGTAGATAGATAGATAGATAGATAGATAGATAGATAGATAGATAGATAGATAGATAGATAGATAGATAGTTATAGATAGTTAGATAGATAGATAGATAGGTAGATATATAGATAGAGATACATGGATAGATAGAAAGATAGAAAGATAGAAAGATAGATAGATAGACAGATGGACAAACTAAGACTAAATAAATAGTATGGGATTGTTGTTTAAATCTTTCTTTCTCTCTCAATATTATATGATAGAAAGAAAAAAAGGAAGAAAACAGAAGGCAAATAAAAAAGACAATAAGAAAAGGAAATAAGTTTTTCCTTGCATGATAAAAAGGCAACATTCTAACACTCCTCCCTTTCTTACTCTTTCCTTGTACAATAATAGAAAAGAAAAAAAAAACTATTATAAAAAAAATTCCCCTCTTCCACTTTCTCAACATTTTCCTCCCGATATAAAGACAATATTTAAACACCTCTCAACTGTACATGATAGAGACTAGAAAATAAAGAACAGACTACTAGTAACACTTCATGAACTAACAGATACATGTACTAAAAGAGAAAGACAGCATGGTCAAATTAGCAATAATAAAGACTATAATGAAGATAAATAGCACAGGTTTGCATATAAAAAGACTAGTAAAAATTAAGAGAACAGGCTAGTATCAACAGAGATCAAACTAACAATAATGAACAGACAGTAATGACAAATACCACACGTTTGCATACATAAAGAGTAATAGTAAATAAAACAAGCTAGTATTAACAGACTACATGAACTAACACTAGCACAGAAACACAAACTAGGAGACATCAAGCTAGCAATAAAGAAGACTAGTGGAGATAGATAGATAACACATATAGAATAGTAGATTAACAGGCTAGTAAATACACAGGTTGTAAGTCAGCAGGCTGGCAGGATAGAGTTAAGTGAGGTGAGGTGAGGTGAGGTGAGGTGAAGTGAAGTGAAGTGAGGTTAGGATAGGATAGGGTGAGGTGAGGTGAGGTGGGGTGAGGTTAGGTTAGAATAGGGTGAGGTGAGGTGAGGTTAGGATACAATAGGGTGGGGTGGGGTGAGGTGAAATAAGTGAAGTGAGGTGAAATGAAATGAAGTGAAGTGAGGTTAGGATAGGGTGGGGTGGGGTGGGGTGAGGTGAGGTGAGGTTAGGATAGGGTGGGGTGAGGTGAGGTGAGGTTAGGATAGGGTGGGGTGAGGTGAGGTGAGGTTAGGATACAATAGGGTGAGGTGAGGTGAGGTGAAATGAAGTGGTGAGGTTAGGATAAGGTGAGGTGAGGTGAGGTGTGGTTAGGATAGGGTGGGGTGAGGTGAGGTGAGGTGAAGTGAAGTGAGGTGAATTGAGGTGAAGTGAAGTGAGGTTAGGATAAGATAGGGTGGGATGAGGTGAAATGAGGTGAGGTGAGGTGAAGTGAGGTGAGGTGAGGTGAGGTGAGGTGAAGTGAAGTGAAGTGAAGTGAAGTGAGGTTAGGATAGGATAGGGTGGGATAAGGTGAGGTGAGGTGAGGTGAGGTGAGGTGAGGTGAGGTGAAGTGAAGTGAAGTGAAGTGAAGTGAGGTTAGGATAGGATAGGGTAGGATGAGGTGAGATGAGGTAAGGTGAGGTTAGGATAGAGTGAGGTGAGGTAAAATGAGGTTAGGATAGAGTTAGGTGAGGTGAAGTGAGGTTAGGATAGGGTTAGGCAAGGTGAGGTGAGGTGAGGTTAGGATAGGGTGAGGTGAAGTGAAGTGAGGTTAGGACAGGTTAGCAGGTGTAGTAGTCAGCAGGATGGCAGGGAAGGTATTAAACAGTATGGGAGCTAATATAGGGAAGCTGGCAGTGGGCTGTGTGGTGGCTCTAATCACTCTCCCTATGCATTCCTAAACTGACTCACATTCCTTGGCCCTACTCCCACTACAGCTCCACCTACACTACTACTACTACTACTACTACTACTACTACTACTACTACTACTGTTTCTTTTGATAGCCCTTGTACCTACTTTTCTCTCTCTGATCTTCCTTTTCTATTTGTCTTTTATCTCGCTATTTACTATTACTATTACTACCACTACTACTATTACTATTGCTCCTCTGGCTAGTCCCTGTAACTATTCTTTCTCCTTATACTTTATCTTTTATCTTCCTCTTTATTACATTGTTCCTATTTTTCTGTAACTACTACTGTTACTATTACAAACACTATCTTCCACTATCCCTCTTCTAGTTAGTCATCGTTACTATTTATTCTCTCTTATTTCCTTTCATCTATCTAACACTCTTCCTGCTATTACCATTATTCCTATCCATTTGTTTACTGTTTCTATCTATTCATCTAACACTATTCTTACTACAATACTATTACATCTCTCCCTCTTATATTAATCGTAACACTATTTCCTCTTTTCTTTTCTTTTCATATTTTCTCTTCCCTATTGTATTTTTTTTCTATTATTTTCTATCTTTGTAACATAATTTTCTATTTTATAACTGCTACTATTACTAACTTAACACTCCTTCATCTCCTCTTCATACTACTACTACTACTACTACTACTACTACTACTACTGCCACTGATGCTGCTGCTACTATTTCTATCAGACCCACATACCCTCCTGTGCTCCCCTTATGCTAAATATACCCAGCACATGTGTGAATTTGTGATAAAACATGCCTGTGAGTGAGCATGTATGTATGTGAGCGTATGTGAATGTGTGCGTACATGTGTGTGTTGCTAACAAGCGTACATATTTGTGGATTGCAATAGAATTCTTTATTTTTTTTTAAAGCTAGACAAAGGAAAGAGGATTTTTTTTTTTCGAAGTAAGGAAGCTACCCACATGTTCACACACTCAAGACACTCAGACACTCAGACACCTTCCTACCACATAGTCAAGGGTGTGAGTCACCGAGAATTAACTTAATACTAAGCCGAGGAGTGCATTTAGAACATTATCGTGAGTCGGCTACTAAATATATGCAGGAGTCACCTTCTTGCGTTGCCTCGCCTTGCATCCCTTCACCTCTTCCTTCCTTTGTTCCTGGGTGTGTGGTACTTGTTGTGTTTGTTTTGCCTTCTTTCCTCACTTCTACTCTTCTTCCTCCTATTTATTTATTTTTTTGGCTTCCTCCTCTCTTTTTTCTCATTTTTTTTCCTAGCTCTATTTTTGCTTCATTCTACTTTTCTTCCTGTCTTTCTATACATTTCTTTCTCTTCCTTCTTATTCCTTTTCTTTCTTCTTTCCTTCCTCTCCTATCACTCTTTCTTCTTTTCCTTCCTCTCCTACTCCTCTTCCTTCTTTCGCTTCTTTCACTTACTTCCTATGTTCCTAAGATCCCTGTGCTTTTCTTTCCTTCTTTAATTCCTACTCCTTCTCTTTCTTCCTTCTTCTACTTCTCATCTTCCTTCTCTTCCTTCTTTTCTCCTACTGCTTCTTCTCTTCCTTATTTTGCTTCCTACTCTTTCCTTTATTCCTGACTCTAACATGCTTTTCTTTTCTTCTTTCCTTCCTTCACCTTCTCTTTCTGTATTTTGCCTTTCACTTTCTTTCTTTGTTACTGACTGCTATGGTTTCCTTTCCTTCTTTTTGCTGCCTTTCCTTTCCTACTTTCCTTCTCTTTGTTTTGTTGTGCTTTCTTTTCCTATCTTCTTTTCCTTCTATTTTCATTTTTATTTTTCCTTCTCTTTCTATTCTCTTTTCTATCCTCTTCTTCTCCCTTCAATAGGAATTAAGTTTGAAAAAATCAGAAATGACAAAGATATTCAGAATATAACATGACCAGTTGATACATTAGAAGAACACATGCATACAACATACGCCATCACACCTGCAATCTTCTCAGCCAGCCAGCCAGCCAGCCAGCCCAGGTGAGGCACTAGCATACCTTACTGCCTAACACTATGAGCCAAACTACCCTATAACTCTGCCACCAGATGGGGTGACGACGAGCCTACACCAAAGTGCATTGATGTATGACATGTCTCAGCCAAGTGTGGTGCATCAGTGTGTGGGTTTATCAGTTGGGGTGTGGTGTGGCTTGAGGTTACAAAGGTTGATTTGAAGTATGGTTAATCTTTTGTATTTATAAAGAGTTATGGGTAGATATAGGTTAGTTTTTGCTGGTTATAAAGTTTGTATACTGGTTAACTTTCATTCCTGGTGAAAATGGTTAAGTTTCAAGAAGGTTATAAGGTTTAATACTGTCTAATTTTGCCTCTATTAATGGGAAATACCTCAGTTTTTGCTGGTTATAAGGTGTGACTACTGGTTAACTTTGCTTCTAGGTAGAAATAGTGATGTTTCATGCAGGTTAAAAGGAAATAGCTTAGTTTCTGCAACTTATAAGGTTTCAACACTCCCAAGCTTTACTCCTATACATGAACAATGGGTGGGAATAGTGAGGTTTCTACAGGTTATAAGATTTGAATACTGCTTAATCTTGGTTCTACAAATATTTGATAGATGGAAAAGTTAATACAGGTTACAAGGTTTGAATACTACCTAGCATGGTTTCTAGTGGAAATAGCCAAGTTTAATATAAGTTACAAGATCTAATACTCTCTACTTTACATTATAAATGGGTGATGGGTGAAAATAGCTGTTTAATATAGGTTACAAGGATGAGACACTAAACATTAACTTTGCCTCCGTAAATGAGAGAATAGGTGGAAACAGGTAGGTAGGTTTAGTAAAGTTTATAAAGATTCTTTTTTTTTTTTTTTTCGTGAAAGACAGGAAATCTTGTCAAGGGCAACAAAAACAATTAAACAAAAAGACCCACTTGGATGCCAGCTCCAGAGCAAGTCTAAGAGAAGAAGATAAATGTCTTGAAACCTCCCTCTAAACTTTACTTTCCTTTGTGACTAGGGAGGAAAGTAAGACCGTGTGGAAGAAGCATGAAGGAATGGAGAACAAGGAAGGAACAGGGAAGAGAAGAATGAGCATAGAGTATTAGTGGTGTATTGAGAAACAGGGATCATAATATTAGCAGCACATGAGGGTAAGTAGTGCTATTACATCATGTAGAGACATGGAAAGCAAGAACGAGATAGAAAGCACATGAAAGAAATAGAAGAGAAGAAGAATGAGCATATTGAAGACAGACTGAGAAAGAAAGCACAGTATTAAGAGTGCAAGGGAAAACAGTGCTATTACAAGAAAAGCAAGAACAAGATAAAAGAACTAGAATAGCAAAATGAGCATATAGTATTAGTGATGGATTGAAAAACAAAAGCTTAGTATTACCTGTGCATGAAGGAAAACAGTGAAATTACATCATGTTGAGAAAAGAAGGTAAAAAACGAGATAGAAGAAATAAATAGAAGAATGAGTATAGAGTATTAGTGATGGATTGAAAAAAAGAGTATAGTATTAGCAGTGTACTGTAAGAGTGAAAATAGTGAAATTGCATCATATAAAGAAACAAAAGACAAGAATAAGACAGAAAGAGCATGAACAGAAGTGAACAAGATTAAGCGTAGTATTAGTGCACAAAGGACCAAGAAGAAGAAAAAGAAGAAGAAGAAGAAGAAGAAGAAGAAGAAGAAGAAGAAGAAGAAGAAGAAGAAGAAGAAGAAGAAGAACACAACGTATTACCAGTGATATTATTAGGTCATATGGAGACAAGGAAAGGGGACTGAGCAGAGCCACCCCCATTCCTTCCATTAATAGATCATGCCACATTACTCAGAAGTGGCACGTATTAACGAGTGCCCCTACACCCTCCCGGGGCTAATTAATGGCAGGTGTGGCCCTCTTGGATATACAGACAGGTGACTCTTGTGGCGCCCATTGCTTGACGTACATAAACAAAGCTTGTGTTGACGCAGTGCTGGCTCAGAGAATGCTTGGAAGATTAAATGCTTGGAGACTACAGTGTTGTATAAATGCTGTGGTTATGTGATTGCATTGACAGTTATTGTATATTTACTTGAATGAGACAGAGAAAGAGAGAGGAAGAAGGAAAGAAGGGAAGAGAGAAACAATGAAAGTATGAGAAAGAATGAAGCAACTACATATATGTAAAATAAAAAGTTATATGGTGTAGTTCTGTGGTTGCATCGAGTTATTGTATGTCTACGTGTGTGTGTAATTCACTTCACTTCGGTCGTCTGCTGATCACCCAGCCAGTCTTCCCCATTATGGAGCGAGCTCAGAGCTCATAGACCGATCTTCGGGTAGGACTGAGACCACAACACACTCCACACACCGGGAAAGCGAGGCCACAACCCTTCGAGTTACATCCCGTACCTATTTACTGCTAGGTGAACAGGGGCCACACATTAAGAGGATTGCCCATTTGCCTCGCCGCCTCCGGGACTTAAGCCCAGACCCTCTCGAGTGTGAGTCGAGCGTGCTAATCACTACACTATGCGGTGTGTGTGTGTGTGTGTGTGTGTGTGTGTGTGTGTGTGTGTGTGTGTGTGTGTGTGTGTGTGTGTGTGTGTGTGTGTGTGTGTGTGTGTGCATAATTCACCTCGGTCACCTGCTGGCCACCCAGCCAGTCTTCCCCATTGCGGAGCGAGCTCAGACTTCAAAGACCAATTTTCAGGTAGGACTGAGACCACATCACACACAACACACACTGGGAAAGTGAGGTCACAACCCCTCAAGTTACATCCCATAGTACCTATTTATTGCTAAGTGAACAGGGACTACACATTAAGAGGTTTGCCCATTTGCCTCGCCGCTTCCCGGGACTCAAACCCGGCCCTCTTGATTGTGAGTCGAGCATGCTAACCACTACACTACACGGTGTATGTGTTTCACTGTTTGATCTGCTGCAGTCTCTGACAAGACAGCCAGACGTTACCCTACGGAACGAGCTCAGAGCTCATTATTTCCGATCTTCGGATAGGCCTGAGACCAGGCACACACCACACACCGGGATAACAAGGTCATAACTCCTTGGTTTACATCCCGTACCTACTCAATGCTAGGTGAACAGGGGCTACACGTGAAAGGAGACACACCCAAATATCTCCACCCGGCCAGGGAATCGAACCCGGTCCTCTGGCTTGTGAAGCCAGCGCTCTAACCACTGAGCTACGGGTGTGTGTGTGTGTGTGTGTGTGTGT
>NC_059290.1:5362985-5367985 GCF_017591435.1 Portunus trituberculatus
AAAAAGAGAGAGAGAGAGAGAGAGAGAGAGAGAGAGAGAGAGAGAGAGAGAGAGAGAGAGAGAGAGAGAGAGAGAGAGAGAGAGAGAGAGAGAGAGAGGATGACCATGAAAGAAAGAGATGCAAAGAGAGTTACGACAATTGGCTCGGCTGATGCACGTGACGAAAATCAAAGGAAGGGAAAGACGAGACAAATTTTAGGAACCTGCAAGAAGAATGGAGGTAAAATGAAAGATGAAAGGAAGAAAAATTAGGTAAATCAATGGAGCAAAAGTAGGAAAAGAGGGAAAATGAAAGATGAAAGACAAAAGAATGGGGTAAATTAATGAAACTACAGAAGGAATGGAGGGCAAAATGAAAGACCATATGAAGAAAAATGAGGTCAATCGATAAACCTACAGGAGGAAAAAGAACAAAAAATTAAAGATGAAAGATAAAAGAATAGGGTAATAAGGTAAATCAACAAAACTACAGGAGGAAAGGAATTAAATGAAAGATGAAAAGAAGAAAATCTGGTGAATCAATGAAGCTACAAGAAGAAAGGAAGCACAAGCACAATGAGAGATGAAAGAATGTTGCTAATTAATGACACTACAGGAGGAACAAAAATAAAAGGAAAGAAGAAAAAGAGATGAAAAGAAGAAAGAGGAATAAATTAATGAAACTACAGGAGGAGAGGAAGTAAAACAAGATGAAAGAGTCAATGAATGATGAAAGGAAAGAAACTGGTGATGATGATGGAAGAATGAAGAAAAAAAGAGTTAGATAAAAGGAAGGAAAGATAATAGATAATAAATATTGATGTATATAAAGAGAAAAGGAAACAAATAAAAGATAAAAGGAAGAACAACAACGTAAATTAAACATAAAAGGAAAGAAATTGATGAAAGAATAAAGAAAGAGGAGGATAAAAAGGAAGGAAAGATAACTAGCAATAAATATTTGATGTGTATAGAGAAGAGGAATGGCAATAAATGAAAGATGAAAGAAGTAAAGTACAAGGAAAGATGAAAGAAAACTAGTAATGCTGATGAAGGGGTGAAGATAAAAAGATCAAAGATAAGAGAGATAATCCATAATAAAGACTTTGTATACTTAGAGAAAAGAAATGAGCAAATTGAAAGAAAAAAAGAAAAAATTATGAAAGGAAGAAAATTGATCACAGTAATGCAGGAATGAAGAGGAAGAAAACACAAACAATGATCAGTAGTAAATATTTGACACACATACACAAAAGGAACAGAAGTGAAGGAAAGAAGAAAAGAAAAAGGAAAGAAAACTGGAGATGACAGATAAAACTATTAATTAACCCCTTCAGTACCATGGCACGTCTTCATATTTATTCAAGTTACTATTAGGTGATTTTGAACAACTTAAGAATCTCATGTGGGGATGAAAATAGTGAAGATTCTGGACAATTAACCTTCTAACCCCAAAGACCCTTGCTAGTGTAAATGAAATCGTCTAGTCATGCTCAAAACTCATAGTAAAAATGCGTCACAATACTGAAGGGGTTAAACAATACTACACCTCTTCTTCCTCCACCTCCACCTCCACCACCCCTTCCTTTTTCATTTCCACCATACACTAACACACAAATTCAGGCAAACTAAACAAATATAAAAAGTTAGTAAGCTCTCACTCCACTTTCTCCTCCTCCTCCATGAAAGGAAGAAAATTGTTGATACTGATGAAAGAGAAGAAGTGGAAAGATAACAGGAAGAAAAGATACCAAGAAATAAATTCACCTCCATTTTCTTCAATATCTCCACCATGTAGTAAGTAACACACAAAAACACAAGCCAAATATTTCAAAAAGTTAGTCATGTCACTCCTCCACCTTCTTCTCCCTCCTCCTCCTCCTCCTCCTCTTCTTCTTCTTTTCCTTCTCCTCCTCCTCTTCCTCCTTCTTCTTCTTCTTCTTCTTCTTCTTCTTCTTCTTCTTCTTCTTCTTCTTCTTCTCCTCTTCCATCCTCTTCAATATCTCCACCAGTACGTAAAACACAAACTAAATATTTTTTTAAAAGTTAGTAAAATATCACTTCAACTTGAACTCCACTTCTTCCTTCTCCTCTCTCCTTCTCATAACCAGCATGCAGTAAGTGAAAACCAAATATCAAAAAGTTAGTCATGTCACTCCATCTCCTCCTCCTCCTCCTCCTCATTACCAGCATGCAGTAAGTGACAAACCAAATTTCAGTAAAGTTAGTTACATCACTACACCTCTTCTCCTCCTCCTCCTCCACAGCCACACCTGCCATCTTCCGCTGCGATGTCTCCACCAAGCCACATGGACTCCACTCCCGCCAGTCCCTCTTGGAGACCGGCGGTGGTTCCTCCTTCTCAAACATTGAGGCTCGCTTGTTGACGAAGAATTTGTTCATGGTGAGTGAGGGAAGCGAGTCTCTCTTGTTATTCCTCATTGCACACATTTTGCCTGTTTTTTTTTACGCTTTTCTCTTATTTCTTCTTTATTTCTTTTTTTCTCTATTGCATTTTTTGGTTCAGTGATGTTTTGTCACGTATTTCTTCTCTCCTTCTCTTTCTCTAGTGCATTTTGAGTCACTCGTTTTGTTGTGTATTTCTTGTTTTTCTCTTTCTCTAGTGCATTTCTTGGTTCACTCTGTTGTTTCTTGGTGTTTTTTTTGTTAATTATCCCACAGCATCACACTTGTTCATCTGTCTGTTCTTCATTGCTGTGTTTACATTTGTGTAATATCGTGATTTGAACGTTATGAGCTATAATTTGTTCTAACTTTATCTTGTGTGTGTTAACCTTTTCCTTCCTTCCTTCTTTCCTTCCCTGCTTTTCTGTTTCTCTCACTCACTGTATTTAACTCTCTCTTGTTACTTCTCTTACCACTGGGGATATCTTCTGAACCATCCAACACTGACTAAACAGCTACTTTTATTCATACAGATGTTACCAATTTCACACACTTCCTTGGCTCTTCAGATGACTATATTTCTCTGGTAAAAGATATAGATGATTTTCTTTTTATTGTGTTTCCTTTCTCAGTGTTGGTTTTCATATATACATGGATGCAGAAATGAGTTGATATGTCCTAAAATGTGTAGGTTAGAGTGGGCAGTTTTCCAGTGAAGTCTTTTGTTATAAAATGAGTTAGCAAAGGTAAAATAAATAGGTTTTGACATCATTTATTTTATCTTTAGTAGTGAAATGAGTTAATGTAAACAAAATAAATAGTTTTGGGCAAGTCTTTTTTTTTTTTCTTAGAATGCAGAGACTTTCATTGTTAGTCTCTAGTGCCATTCAGATGTCCTAATAAGCCTAAAAGTAATAGGTTTTGGCAAGGTATTTTTTCTCCACTTAGAATGTAAAGAATTCAATTAAAAGTGTGTAGGGAAGATGAAATATCCTAATATGGGTAAAAGTAATGGGCACATTTATTTTAATAAATATAAAAATATAAAATCAAAACAAGGAACTGAGTGTATAAAGAAAATTAAAGGAGAGAGAGAGAGAGAGAGAGAGAGAGAGAGAGAGAGAGAGAGAGAGAGAGAGAGAGAGAGAGAGAGAGAGAGAGAGAGAGAGAGAGAATGATAGAAAGAAACAGAAAGATAAACAGAGATAGAGAGAGACAGTACAAAGGCCATTAACAGTGAGAGCACAACACAAACAGGTGAGGCTTGGCATGGTGTGGGTCCCTATGGAACATCTCCAATGATAACACACTGAAATAACAAAGAAAGACGACCCAGATTCTCCCCCTTCCTCCCTCCAGCCTGCATGTCTCCTCTGTAGTAAACAAGACCTTTAGAGGAGTAACTGTAGCACCCAGAGATCACCAAATTAAATACCAGTGTTGACCTGTGTACTTAATATTCTGGTGATCTTTGGTACACTCTGGAACTCCCTGCCTGCTTCTGTATTTCTATCTCCCTATGACCTGAACTAATTTATGCCATGGATTCTTTTGGCTAACTCTCTCGGACCTGCTCAGGGACTGACATCTAAGTAGATCTTTTTGTTTAGCCGTTTTTGTTGCCCTTGGCCAGACTTCCCATCTTACATAAAAGCAAATAAATAAAACAAAAACATATAACTTCCTTTCCTTAGCTGTGTGGAGAAGATCAAGATCAAAACCTTATTTATTCTAATCTTACCCAACTTTATTCTATCTTAACTTAGCCAAACCTTATCATACCTTAACCTAATCTTATCTATCCCCACTAAATCAAACAATATTTCATCTTATCTTTTCCACACCTATTTAATCATGATCTAAAAATGAAACCTTATCCTCACCTAAACTAACCTAACATAACTTTACCTTATTTTATCCTAACCTAACCTTATACATAATTAACTAAAATACTGACCCAGCCAAACCCAACCAAAACAAACTGAATCAAACTAAAAACATACCACAGAACTCATGTGGAAAAACAGAAGCTAACGGAACTTTAACCCAATCAAACCAACACACACCACACAAAACATACATTCATAAAAACATACATTTCATTCAAAACACACCAAAAAAAACAGTATATAATAAACATTGATCTAACCGAAACCTAACCTAACCGAACCCACCCAACCGAACCTAGCTTTAAATCATCATCGCCATCAACACAGCCTCACTACAGCCTTGCCACCAACACAGCCTCACCACCAACACAGCCTCGCCACCAACACAGCCTCCCCACCAACATAGCCTCACCAGCAACACAGCCTCGCCACCAACACAGCCTCCCCACCAACACAGCCTCGCCATAACACAGCCTCCCCACCAACATAGCCTCACCAGCAACACAGCCTCGCCACCAACACAGCCTCCCCACCAACACAGCCTCGCCATAACACAGCCTCCCCACCAACACAGCCTCTCTACCAACATAACCTCCCCACCAACACAGCCTTGCCACCAACACAGCCTCCCCACCAACACAGCCTCACCATAACACAGCCTTCCCACCAACACAGCCTCCCCACCAACACAGCCTTGCCACCAACACAGCCTTGCCACAACACAGC
>NC_059290.1:5372985-5400485 GCF_017591435.1 Portunus trituberculatus
AGCAGCATATGGGGGCAGGATGAACTTGGTTTCACCAGCCTGGGGGGGCAGGCTGGTGCTTGTTTCGCCAGCCTGGGTGGGCAGGCTGGCGAACTGCTCGGTTTTCCCTTGTTCCTGCTGATCCTCCTGTGGTGGCTTCTCCTCGTCCAGGAGCCTCCTGCTGTAATACACGGCGACTGCTGCATCATCAGCCTGGCCTGCCTTGAGGCTGAAGAAGAGCGCAGAGCGGCGCCCGATCCTGTTTGCTTTGAGACCCACCAGCAGGTCAGCCAGCGGGATCTCTCGGCGGGCCACGAGTGTCTCTCCCGCCAGGATGGAATGGAGGGGGGAGTTGGGATGGAGTGTAGGGGGTGAGGTAGCAAATGCATTCCAGAAGAAAGATGCTAGACATAAATTAGATAGGATAAACAGAGATAGTGAAAAGATTAGGAAAGATTTCCAGGTGCAAATAGGAGAGAATAAGATTAGGATTCCAAATAAGGAGACAACATCTAGGAAGGTAGCTGGACTTAAATGTTTTTATGTAAATGCCAGGAGTCTTAGGAACAAGAAGGACGAGTTATCTAGTTATATAGTTGAGGAGGACTTAGATGTTGTATGTGTCACAGAGGCATGGGTAAATGAGGAAAAGTTTAGGAAAATAGGAAAGAATATGAAGTAGATGGATACATTATGTATTTACACCAGAGAATTGGTAGGATAGGTGGAGGAGTAGTTATTTATGTAAAAAATCCTTCATTTCCAGTCAGGTTAATGGTATTAAGGTAGATAACAGAGTAGAGTCCTTATGGCTGGATGTTAGAGTAAACAAAAGTAAGGTTATTAGAGTAGGAGCTTTTATAGACCACCTAACCAGTCAGCAGATGTAGACAACCTTATGGTAGATGAGATAAATAGGGGTGTACTAGTCAGACAATTATCTTAGGGATTTTAATCTTAAGTCAGTAAACTGGGAGAGGATGGTAGGAGATGCTAGTGAAAATAAGTTTATGGAAAGTTTTCAGGATAACTATTTAGTGCAGATGGTAGATAAACCTACTAGGGGAGGAAGGTTTTAGACATAGTACTAACAAATATTGAGCATTGTTTAAAGGAAGTTGAGGTAGGAGAGACTTTAGCAAACAGTGACCATCATATAATTAGATTTATCATTAATTCCAGTAGGGATAATATAGTGAATAAGACTAGAGTCCCAAACTATCAGAAAGGCAATTATGGTAGGTTACGTCAGTTATTAGGAGAGGTAAACTGGGAAGATAGTTTTGGAAATAAAACTGCACAGGAGATGTGGGATATTTTTAAGGTTGTAGTAAAGGGTATAGTGATGCAGTGTATCCCTTACAAAGATATAAGGCAGAGAAACAGGAAGCCATTATGGTGGACTCATGAGATAGGTAGCCAGATCAGAGAGAAGAAGAGGGCATACAGAGAGTTGCAGAAAAGTGGGAAGATGTAGATTTGATTAGGTACAGACAGGTCAGGGATGATTTGAGTAAGGTTATAAAAAAAGTAAAAGGCAGGCAGAGATAAAACTAGCTAGAGCTGGGAGTAAAGATCCCAAAAATTATATAGTTATTACAAGGTCAGTGATAAAAGAAATAAGGATAGGATTGGACCACTCAGAAAAGATGGTGTAGTAGTGGATCAAAATGAAGACATAGTAGAATTATTGAATGAACAATTTTCTTCAGTATTTACTAGGAAAGAATAGGAAATCCTGTTACAAACAGTGCGACGAGTAGTTTAAGAGCTTTAGAAAATATTGATATAAAACCGGGAATTATTAGGAAATTTATTCTTGAACTAGACGATAGGAAAGCTAGTGGTCCTGATGAGCTACATGCCAGAGTACTTAGGGAGGGTGTAGACAGTATTTCTGAAGCACTTAAGTTAATCTTTGAAAGATCACTTAGGTTTGCTGAGATACCTCAGGACTGGAAGTTAGCTAATGTTACTCCAATATTTAAAAAGGTAGGAAGGATGATGCGAATAATTATAGACCGATCAGTTTAACTAGTATAGTATGTAAGATACTAGAGAAAATCATTAAGGGTAGTATTTGGGAGCATTTAAATGAGAATAGATTAATTAGAGATACCCAACATGGCTTTAGATCAGGGAGGTCCTGTCTTACAAATTTGCTCGATATCTTAGAATATATTACCAAGGAGTTAGATGATGGAAATAGCATAGATGTTATATATCTAGATTTTAGCAAGGCGTTTGATAAGGTACCGCATAGGAGGCTAGTGTACAAATTGAGACTACATGGGATAGGGGGTAGGTTAGTTGATTGGATTAGTGAATGGCTTTCTGATAGGAAACAGAGAGTAGTATTAAATGGGGCAATGTCTGAGTGGAAGGAAGTGGTTAGTGGGGTACCCCAAGGATCAGTGCTAGGACCTCTTCTTTTCTTGGTGTACATTAACGATTTAGATATAGGAATTAGTAGCAAAGTATCAAAGTTTGCAGATGATACTAAGATAGCATGTGCAGTACAGGGTGAAAAGGACAATTACAGAATACAACGAGACCTGGACAGGCTGATAGCATGGGCAGACAGGTGGCAGATGGAGTTTAATTCTAAAAGTGTCAGGTTATGCATTTAGGTAAAGACAACACAAACTTTAACTATGAGATGGAGGGATGTTGGCTAGAGGCAGTAGAGGAAGGAAAGGATTTAGGAGTAGTGATAGACAGGACTATGAAATTTTCAAAGCAATGTTTAGAAGCAAGAAATAGGGCAAATAGGATCCTGGGTTTTATAAATAGAAATGTTAGTTATAAAAGTAAGGAAGTGGTGCGTAGCTTATATAATTCCTATGTTAGGCCCCATTTAGAGTATTGCATACAGGCCTGGTCACCCCACTATAGGCAGGATATCAACATGTTAGAAGCAGTTCAGAGAAGAGCAACTAGGATGATACCAGCATTAAAGCGCCTGGAGTATAGAGATAGATTAAAGGAATTAAACATGTTTTCATTTGAGAGGAGATGTATAAGAGGGATATGATAGAGTTATTTAAAATGTTCTCAGATACAAACTACATAGATGTGAGATCTTTCTTTACCTTAGAGGAGGAAGTAGGACTAGAAATCATGGCAGGAAGATTAGAAAGCAAGGCTGCAGGTTAGATATAAGAAAATATTTCTTTAGTCATAGGGTGGTAGACTTCTGGAATGCATTGCCAGAGACGGTTGTAAATAGCACTAGTTTGACAATGTTTAAAAACAGATTAGATAAGCACTTAAATTTATTAGATTTATAATTATGTATAGCACTGCATGATAGTTTTATAAGAAATTTACTATAGTTAAACAAGACATGATCCCCATGTATGGGGATCACAGATTGTAGAGGAATTCGCTACAGGACTTAGCCCTGTTAATGGGCCAAATATTTAGAATTAGTATATAATGTATTGTGTACTTGTAAGTGTATTTTTAAATACTGATGACGAGGTCGCTGTGCGACTGATACAGGATAACCTAGATGGGCCCTGGTGGCCCTTTGTTATCCTATTATTTATGTTATGTTATGTTATGTTAGGATGTCCACCCTGACGGGCGTGGCGCCGTCCTTCTTGGCGACCTTCCCAACGGCCACCAAGATGTAGGCGGACCTGTGCTGGCCTGCCCCGTTGCCCGCGCTGGGGAAGATGAAGGCCCCCAGTAGGCGCCGGCCTCCCTTCCCCCTGCTTCGGGGCAGACAGAGGGTGAGGCGGTCGCAGTGTTGCCAGATTGCTCTTAAGGGAATCGGCTACAAGTAGCGCTAAAACTGGCTAGAAAATGGCTAAATTCTTATGTAAATGGCTAAAAAAAACGGCTGTTTTTTTTCCGGCAACAAAAAGAAAACTTAATCAGAATGTATTGTGATTATGATGTAGTCTTTTCTTACCTTGGAGTTACTCGTACATGTCTTGGAAAATGATGCTGAGCACTTCATCGTCTTGTTCCTCAGTAGACGCCGACGACGTTGATGGCTCATTTGCTGCACTTGACGGTGAGTACTTTTGACTCGAGGCAACAAGATCCAAGACATCATTTGGGAGATCGTAAGACACACAGGTTTGCGACATTCGCTTCAGCCCATAACGTACATGCAGTAATGCGTTAGTGGTGTCTGCTTGCATTTTATTTCTTAATTTGGTCTTTATTATGTTCATTTGGCTGAAAACCCTCTCAATTTCTGCATTTGAATGTGGCAAACTTAGCACTGTTAGCGCAATAGATGAGAGCTCATGATAAGGGTTATTGTCTGAAGCGTCTTTGTACCTGTTAACCTCAGCCCAAAATTTTACAGTGTCTTTTGTTTCAAGCCATTTTACTAGGGTTATATTTGACCACTGAAGCTCAATTTTGTTATATCCTCTGCACTAACATTTAATAGTTCCAAGAGAGGGGCAATGGAGTTCTTTACCACACGGAGAGTGTTTCCAACACTGAATAGTGACATGGTTCTCAATACGCGCACGTTGTCTGGAAGCCTATGGCGAAGTTCTGTGATTAGAGTCAAAAGGAAATGTTTGCATCTTTCCTGTAGATTCCCCTCTAAATTCGGATACTTGTCAGACGAACTGTTGTTGGTTACGAGTTACGACTTCGCCCAACCCTTCCCTCGGCTCCCCACCTTCTGCTATCAACTATCACCACCGCCACAATTTCCCAATACTCATAATATAAAACATTTCTAACGATAATTTATTCCATAACCTAGTAATTTATATAAACAATGTTCTATTCACACGAAAATTTCTTTATCGCAGAAAATCGGCTAAAAAATGGCTAACTTTGGGAGGGCTTCGGCTGCTTTTTCCGGCTATCGGCTAAAAACAATTTTTTCTGGCTAGAATCCGCTAAATCCGGCTAAATCTAGCCGGAAAACGGCTAATCTGGCAACACTGGGCGGTCGGCGCCGCCACGCGGCCACAGTGGCCCACCACCTCCAGGTGGGCAGACACTTTCAGAGAGCTAAAGATGTGACCCATTGTTTACTTCCTTCTTTTGTTTCCTTAACTTTGATAAGAATTCAAATGTTTCCTCGGAGCAGTTTTGTCAAAATGTGTTGAAACAAGATATGACAGCTCAACTGCCGCCCTCACTCACTCACTCACCCACGCACTGACAAACAGACACTGAGAGACTGTTCAAAGGACCAGTTGACTGTCTGGCTCATTGGCTGACAGAGAGAGAGAGAGAGAGAGAGAGAGAGAGAGAGAGAGAAATGTGGTACAGTGGAACCATGCGCGCTTTTGGGGTCTGAGGGGTCTCCAAGAGCACGGGTTCGAATCCTGTCCACGGTCCGAGTGTAGGTTGGGCTTCTTCACTCGGGGCAACGGTTTCCTAGCGGGTGGACTTTGAGATAGGTAGTACCCGAAAAAGTATCCCCTTTAGCCCATAAATTCCCGTGAAAAGCCCACATGGTATAAGTAAAAAAAATAAAAAAATGAAAGGCACACAGAGAAACCGTGACCAATCATCTCTGTGGCCTTTAGATGTCGTTCAGATGGGATACACACGCACACACACACACGATAGCTCAGTGGTTAGAGCGCTGGCTTCACAAGCCAGAGGACCGGGGTTCGATTCCCCGGCCAGGTGGAGATATTTGGGTGTGTCTCCTTTCACGTGTAGCCCCTGTTCACCTAGCAGTGAGTAGGTACGGGATGTAAATCGAGGAGTTGTGACCTTGTTGTCCCGGTGTCTCAGTCCTATCCAAAGATCGGAAATAATGAGCTCTGAGCTCGTTCCGTAGGGTAACGTCTGGCTGTCTCCTCAGAGACTGCAACAGATCAAACAGTGAAACACACACACACACACACATACACATACACACACACACGTATACACAGATATATTATTATATATGTTTATTGACCACAGCTACAATTGATGTATATTGAAATCTTGTTAATACAAAGAAAATTTTCAACCACTGCAGTTTATAAAAATAACCAGTAATAACAAAAATTAAACCCCAATACTTTAAAACATTAATACAAAAAAATAATATCGATGAAATAGTAAAACGTACAGAGAACTTGATTCTTAGACAATATTATAGATGATATGTAGTTAAAACCCACATGGTATAGATAAAAAAAAATACAAAAAAACAGTGTAATACAGAAACAAATAAAAGTTAAAAGAAATATTTAGAACACTCTACAAAAAAACTAGCGATAGATGGTTTCAAATGACAGTTTTACGATAACATACAGTAAAGGAACATTTCAATTAAAGGCAGACATTGAAAATAAAATGCTAGTAACTAAAGAACGAACGAAAACATTGATCTTACTAACACAAGTTATCTAAATTTCCTTGAAAGATTAACATATGACATCAGTACGCTAAGTTTACGTTTTAAACACATCAGCAATTTTATGTATTGTACAACATCATTCACACATCAGTCTTGTCTCTAACGTCAAAGTATGGGCATTTTTTTTTCAATAACATTCAAGGTTACATACGCAGTTGGTCTTTAACAGCAGCAATGGATAGATGACTATAAAACATGGCCGCTGCAGCAACCGCAACAGTAACACAGATGAAGGAAATAAAACAAGTACAAAGAAAAGGAGACAGACCTTCCTAAATGTTGGCAGTATATACTAGGAAGATTATGTGCTTTTGGGATTTACTGCTACGAATTCTGATCCTCCGGAAGCTTTATGCTTCTTTTGTGGGGAGAAGTTAGCAAACAGTAGTATGAAACCCAACTCACCCCCAGCGTCACCCGATAACAAAACAGTGTCATGTTGGTAAACCTGTGGCATTTTTCAAAAGAAAGCTCTCCGATTAAAAAGACAGCTTTCCAACTAAAAAAGCAGTTCTTTTGTCTCATGAGACTGTCTCTCGCAGGGTAAGTGAAATGAGGACAGATATTATGGATCAAGTTGTAAATAAGCGGAAAGCAAGCAAGTCATTTGCATTTCAAGTTGACGACTCCGCTGACATCAGTGGGCAGGCTCATCTTGCCTCCTTTGTGAGATATATTGGTGAAGATGACACGAAGGAACATATACGATTTAGTAAAAAATTACAAGAGTACACACTATATAGGGGAAGACATTCTCAATGTCGTTAAGTAAGTGAACAAGAGCTCAGCTGCAAATCTCGCATGAGTAGATATACAGATGTTGCTGCCTTCATGACCAGAAAGGTGAAGGGTGTAATAGTAAGGATTAAGAAGGTAAATCCTGATGGTGAGTGGACTCACTGCATCATTCACATAACATCATTAGCATCAAAGAAAAAGAACTTACAATTGCACGGAATTCTGAATGATGCCACCAAAGTAATCAACTTATCAAGTCAAAAGCCGCTTAACAGTCGTTTGTTCCTTTAACTGTGTTAAGTCACCGTCATGAACAGAGGTTACAAAGCGCTTGGATATGTTCCTCTGAAAGGGTCTCTCTCTCTCTCTCTCTCTCTCTCTCTCTCTCTCTCAATGCAAGTGTCCTGCAGTTTAAACACACACGCGCCGGGTAGCTCAGTGGTTAGAGCGCTGGCTTCACAAACCAGAGGACCGGGTTCGATTTCCCGGCCGGGTGGAGATATTTGGGTGTGTCTCCTTTTAAGTATAGCCCCTGTTCACCTAGCAGTGAGTAGGTACGGGATGTAAATCGAGGAGTTGTGACCTTGTTGTCCCGGTGTGTGGTGTGTGCCTGGTCTCAGGCCTATCCAAAGATCGGAAATAATGAGCTCTGAGCTCGCTCCGTAGGGCAACGTCTGGCTGTCTCGTCAGAGACTGCAGCAGATCAAACAGTGAAACAGTGAAACACACACCGCGTAGTGTAGTGGTTAGCAAGCTCGACTCACAATCGAGAGGGCCGGGTTCGAGTCCCGGTGCGGCGAGGCAAATGGGCAAGCCTCTTAATGTGTGGCCCTTGTTCACCTAGAAGTAAATAGGTACGGGATGTAACTCGAGGGGTTGTGGCCTCGCTTTCCCGGTGTGTGGAGTGTGTTGTGGTCTCAGTCCTACCCGAAGATCGGCCTATGAGCTCTGAGTTCGCTCCGTAATGGGGAAGACTGGCTGGGTGACCAGCGGACAACCGTGGTGAATTACACATAGACACACACACACACACACACACACACATTCACACAGCAAAGAAAAAACATCATTATTGTTATCATAATAATAATGATGATGATAATAATAATAATAATAATAATAATAACAATGATAATAATAATTAAATGTAAGTAAACTTCCAGCAAGAAGGAAAAGTAGAAGTCGACAGACAGAATTAGAAGAGATAAATAATGTTCTATAATGAGAAAGTGTCCGACTTGGAAACATTTATTAACCCCTACCCAGGAAGGGACTCCGAGGGCGGTTTTGGTGTCACCATTATTATTATTATTTTTTTTTTTTAATTAAGTGAAGTGTGTGTGTGTGTGTGTGTGTGTGTGTGTGTGTGTAGTAAGTGCTTGTAGTTTTGCGTGAAGTTGTAGACTAGATAAGTTTATGAATGGGGGTGATAGATGGAATTATGTAGCTTTAATCACACAGGGACCGCCGCACGTGTAGGACTGGTGGCCTCTTGCAGCTTCCCTCTTTTCTTACGTTCTTATGGTCTTTTGCTCCTTTGAGTTGTGACACAAAGGGAAACAACGTTCAGCGAGTTCACCACTACCTTTGATGGTAAGTTCACAGCACCACCAGAACTGATCCAGATCAGACCTGGGCAGACCAGAACCAGTCATGATCAGAAGTAGTGCTATTAGAGTAGTAGTATAGTATCTATTTAAATTATTTAGTCGAATCAATATCTATTGTATTATTTGAAGTAGAAACATTCACTACTTGTTGTAGTAGTATCTGTTGTTATTATTCATTTTGTGCATGCGTGCGTACGTGTTGTAATATTTCGTTCCTCAAGAGGATGAAATGAAATTATAAAAACCCGAATGTATTATTTGTGAGAAAATATTTTTGTAAAATTAGTTTTTGGAGAAATAAATGTTTAATAATGTTTTTTTTTTTTTTATGTTATGTCCTATAGCGCCTGTAGGCATACTTGAAGAGTATGTGTGGGAAGCGCTGCTCAGCTTTTGCCCATTAGTGCCAGAGAGAGAGAGAGAGAGAGAGAGAGAGAGAGAGAGAGATGTTATTCTCATTGCTGTGATAGTAGTATGTAGAAGTAGCATGAAGTAGTAGTAGTAGTAGTAGTAGTAGTAGTAGTAATAGTAGTAGTAGTAGTAGTAGCAGTAGTGGCAGCAGCAGTAGTAGTAGTAGTAGTAGTAGCAGCAGGTGAAGTAATAATGGTGGTTGGTGGTGGTAGCAGCAGTAGTAGTGCAGCAGTAGCAGTGGCAGTGGTGGTGATGGTGGTAGCAGTATTATTGTTATTGTTATTATTGTTGGTGGTGGTGGTGGTGGTGGTGGTGGTGGATGGTGGCAGTAGTAATGGTGGTGGTGGTAATGGTGGTGGTGGTGGTGGGTTAAAAAGAAGCGTGTAGTGGTGGTGGTGGGAAAAGAAGATGTGGTGGTGGTGGTGGTGGTAGCAGTGGTGGTGGTGGTGGTGGTGGTGGTGGTGGTAGCAGCAGTGGTGAGTGGCAGTAATGGTGGTAGTGGTGGCAGCGGTGGTGGGGTGTGGTGGTGGCAGTGGTAGGTAGCAGCATGATGGTGGTAGCAGCAGTGGTGGTAGTGGTAGTAGTGGTGGTAGTGGTAGTAGCAGCAGTAGTAGTAGCAGTAGTGGTAGTAGCAGCAGTGGTGCTTTTTTATGGTGAGAGAAATAGTAGTAGTAGTAATAGTAGTAGTAGTAATGACAGTAGTAGCAGTAGTGGTAGTAGTAGTAGTAGTAGTAGTAGTAGTAGTAGTAGGAGTAGTAATAGTAGTAATAGTAGTAGTAGTAGTAGTAGTAACAGTAGTAGTAGGTGTAGTAGGGATAGTTGTAGTAAGGATTGAGTAGAAACGAACAAAAAAACACATATTTCTATATTCGTCTAAAAATGCAAACATCTCATTGAAAACGACAACCTTAATGCGGTTAAATTGAATTAGGTTAGGTTAAGTTAAGGCTAAGGTTAGGATCCTTTCACACCAATCTTTTTTTTTTCACGATGGGACACATGCAGCACGACATCCGCATGGCCCAATGACATGTGTGGTGTGTGGTGTGGGGTGTGCGGTGTGTGGTGTGTGATGTGTGGTGTGTGGTACAAGCTGTTCCTCTCAACATTTGCTGTGATGTCTGCCTGTCATGTTTGTTAGTATACCGCCACCACCACCATCACCACCACCACTATGACTGTCTTTTAGTGACAGACCACATCATAAAACTTATACATTTTGTAACAACACTGAAAAGATTGCTGTTTTCTTGATTTCATTACTAAGAAAACTCAAACATTTTGTGAGGAAACTTCAGATATCTCTGTTTTCGTACATATCCGATAAGAAAAACTAAAATTTAGTCAGAAAACTAAAGATATATTTTTTTTTACATATTTGGTAAGAAAATTCATAATTCTTGTCAGAAAACTGAAGATATCTAAGTTTTCTTACATATTTGGTAAAAAGACTCATAAGTTTAGAGAAAAAACTGAAGATATCTCTGTTTTCCTCAATATTTTACAAACAAATACCCCAATAATTGCCACACGAGGGAAACACTAGCTGCGTGAAGGAAGGCGGCCACACCACAGCAACACTTCACCACACACACCACCGTTGTGTGACATTGCTGCCGTGGTGATCTTGCTGGCAGTACGACAGGTTGTGGCAAGAGTCAACATTATGCTAAGCCGCGCGGCATGCCACGTAACAAAACCGGCGAAATTAATTAGTTTGAAGCAGTCTTAGAACATATGTTAACTTTTAAATTAGAGACAAGGACATAATACTGATAAGAGGCTGAGAACTACTATTGCTACTACCATTAATACTACTATTACTACTACTACCATGACCATAACCACCACCACCAGCACATCCACCACTATTACATCTTGTTGAGATATCTTAGGTATCTGATCGCCTTCGGACCACACTGATAGACAAGCTGTCGGTCTGGCACCTGTTTGAGCGCTGTTGTCTTGTAGTGGTATCTGCAAAACAAAAATCACAAAATCATCGGAAATTCTCGTTATGTAGGAAACTACCAAGAGGAAATAATGAGGAATTTTCGTTATCCCAAAAAATTCAAAGGAAAATCATCAAAAATGATCGCTGTGGGGAAAATCTGGAGAAAATCATCAGATATTCTTTATTAGAAGCAAATTTATTTTATGCAGACCATGTGATTAATATGTATATATGTTTTCAAGGAGGAGGAGGAGGAGGAGGAGGAGAACAAGGAAGAAGACACACACACACACACACACACACACACACAAGAAAAAAGAAAGAAGAAGGATTTAGAGCGAAATCTCTCTCTCTCTCTCTCTCTCTCTCTCTCTCTCTCTCTCTCTCTCTCTCTCTCTATTAATCTGTCTATCTATCTATGTATTTGTCTATTTATTTTTTGTTTGTTTGTTCCTTTGTTTGTTTGTTTCTTTTCATCTATATCTATCTATCTCACATAAAAAGAGAAAAAGAAAGATTCAGAGTAAAATTCTCTCTCTCTCTCTCTCTCTCTCTCTCTCTCTCTCTCTCTCTCTCTCTCTCTCTCTCTCTCACCTTAAACCCCTGGCGAAGTTAATGTAGTTTTTACTTTTGCCTTGTTTCTTCCTGTGGGACCAAAGCCGCGTCACGCCCTCAGGACTGACAAGGCGGAAGGTGAAGCTCTCCACACTCTCCCACTGAATGAGTGACGCCCGCTGAGACGATGGGAGACTCAGGAGACGCATCAGAAACTCCCACACGTTCGGCATCCTCTCTGCAACGGTTCAATTAGGTTAGGTTAGAGTGGGTTAAAGTTTAGCTTGGAATGAGTGTTGTGTTAAAGATGGATAGGAATGGATTGGTATCTCTCTCTCTCTCTCTCTCTCTCTCTCTCTCTCTCTACATGACCTTGTGGAACTAAATGTATAGAAAACTCGGTAACCATAACTCTCTCTCTCTCTCTCTCTCTCTCTCTCTCTCTCTCTCTCTCTCTCTCTCTCTCTCTCTCTCTCTCTCTCTCTCTCTCTCTCTCTCTCTCTCTCTCTCTCTCTCTCTCTCTCTCTCTCTCACGTTTTCTCCTTGTGGCTGTTGTTATAAGGTCGAATATTCCAGGATAATTCTTAAGAGTCTCCACACATTCTTGCACAGCAGCTGGGAGAGGAATTTCCTGCTCCTCTTCTCCTTCTCCTCCTTCCCCTCTTCCTCTTCCTCGTCTTCGTCCTCCTGCTCCTCCTGCTGCTGCTGCTCCTCTAGCCTCTTCTACTTCTTCTTCTTCTTCTTCCTGTTCTTCTTGTTCTTGTTCTTCTTTTTCCTCTTCATCATCATCTTCTTCTGTTGATATATGAAAAGTGATTGTGTGTGTGTGTGTGTGTGTGTGTGTGTGTGTGTGTGTGTGTGTGTGTGTGTGTGTGTGAGAGAGAGAGAGAGAGAGAGAGAGAATCTCTTTCTCTCTCTCTCTCTCTCTCTCTCTCTCTCTCTCTCTCTCTCTCTCTCTCTCTCTCTCTCTCTCTCTCTTACACACACGAAATACCATTCTTTAATACATCTTGTTCAAAATTTTTCTCTCTCTCTCTCTCTCTCTCTCTCTCTCTCTCTCTCTCTCTCTCTCTCTCTCTCTCTCTCTCTCTCTCTCTTTATTTATACAGTTTACAACATATTTACAGAGTATGTCACCACTACCTTACATAGCTTATAGTGACAACTTGGAGACTAAAGGTTACGTAGTTAATGTTGCCTATTTTAAAGCCTCACTCTGTCTACTTATATATATCACTGCTGTCTGTAGTTTATCAGCCACTCCTTAACTGTACATTTGAAGTTTTGTGTTGTAAGTCTGTCAAAATGATCACAGTTTTGTTCACTGGCTATCAGTTTGTTCCACAACCCCACATAAGTGTGAACGAACTGCCGTTGGTGGTGCCACGTCCTACAGCGTGGTTGTAGCAGTTCCCCCGGAGCTGAGGTGACGGCTCTAGTAGCGACCTGGGCCTGTCGGGGAGGCTGCCGGAGTGACTGAAGGTGCAGCACACCCTGCAGCTGCACCTTGAACATTACAGTGAGTCCCGCCACGTCACGCCGGTGTTGGAGACTTTGCAATGTTGGCTGGTGTCCGGCCTCGCTAATGAGCCTTGCTGCCCGCTCCTGGACCTTGTTCAGTAACTCCAGATGCATGCTGGCCGCGTCACCCCACGCTAAGCACGCGTATTCTAGGGACGAGCGAACCTGGGCCTTGTAGAGGACTTCCATTCCCCTGCTGTCCAGGAGATGTGACATCCTTCTCAGGGATGCCAGCTTCCCTGAGGCTTCCCTGGCGAGCTGCTCTATGTGGGATCTGAAGGTCAACTTCTTGTCGTAAGTGACCCCCAGCACCTCCACCTCGTCCTGCGGAGTCAGCGTGTCGCCTTGGAAGACAAGGCGAGGGGCGGTCCTGCATCTGGAGATGGCGAGCAGCTGTGTCTTATGTGCAGCAAACTGAACCTGCCACTTTTTGCCCCATGCTGCGATGCGGCTCAGTGTGGCGTTCAGCATGCTGACAGCGGCGTCTTCTTCCTCAGGTCCGTAGCAGAGAGACAGGGTGAGGTCATCCGCGTATGCTCTCGTGCTCGGGACGAGGTGCAGCAGGTCGTTAATATAAACGTTCCAGAGCAGGGGACCAAGGCAGCTTCCTGAGGGACACCCGCTCTGATGGGCTGAAGCCTAGAATCACGCCCATTGACGGTCACTTTGAAGTGTCTGTCCCTCAGGTAACTCTCGAGGAGATTAAGGAGCGGCCCGTCCACGCCGACAGCACGGAGCTTCGTGACGAGCGCAGAATGCCAAACTTTGTCAAAGGCCCTTCAATGTCGAGAGCGACGACAAGGGTGGCCTTGCCCTCTGTCCAGAGCAGCCCTAGCACTGGCCGCCTCCCACCGCCAGAGAGTTGCAGGTGGAGGTCTGCCTCCTCGGTTTCCTGAACTGAACTGGATCCTGGTGAGGACTGCCACATGGTCGGAGGTACCAACAAAGTCTAAGGGAAAGCACTGTATGGATGATCCCGAACGGTGTGTGGGGAAAGTGACGTGGTTGTGTAAGTTGTACACAACTTGAATGCCTCCTGGACCATGTGCTGGTTGAGATCACCCAACACCACTACACTATCACACTGATTGGCTGTCAACATGGTGTCAAGGTTCTCAGTGAGGTAGTCTAGCAGCACTGATCCCTGCCATGGAGGCCGGTAACAACCCACACACAATAATCCTTTGCCGTTACCGTCAATTATTTTCAGCGCGATGAGTTCAAGTTCTCTGGGCACTGGTGTGGGAGGCTCCACCACCTGGACGTTGAGCGTCTCTTTGTGACAGAACGCTACACCGCCACCCTGTGTCGATCTGTCTTTCCTTATCCAGGTGGAGTAACCTCTGACACGGGCATAGGAACTCGGCACTTTATCGTCGAGAAATGACTCGCAAACAAACACTAAATCTACACTATTCTTAATAATAACACTGTGAGTGAGCTCCCAACATTGGTGTGGAAGCCTCTCAAGTTAGTAGACAACTCTGAGCTCACTATTGGTAGGAGTGTAGCATCGCCGGGAAGTGCTGCTGTGCTGCTCCATACTGGAAAGCTGGTGCTGTGTGCTGGGTGAGGGGTCACGCTGAGCGGGAGACTGGGGGCCCTTGGGGCGCTACCAGTGCGGGCCCCACTCTCTGTTGAGCCGTGGGCTGCTGCAGCTGCCATGCTACACCTCTCAGTGCTAACAGCGTCTCCTAGCTAGTTTGGCGGACTGCTTGAACCAGCTCTTTCTGCCTCTCGTCCGCAATTTTCACTCTGCAGTAGAGGGAGGAGTGAGAGCGGCCTTGGCAGTAGTCACACACCTTCCTCGGGCACTGCTCCTGAGTGTGACCGTGACGCCTGCAGTGAGGACACCTGGCCTGCTGCAGCCTTGGGCCGATTGCCTCTTGTCGTGGCTGCTGCCCTGACTGAGGCGTAGTTCCTCTTGTTGCCGGTCTTCTTTTTTTCCTGGGTTGTCGGCGTTGTTCATTTGTTCCCTGGCTGCTGCGATGAGAGCTGTATTGCCTCTCAGCCCCACTCTCGTCGTTGGTGGCACTGTCAGATGTGTCCACGAGTGGCGGTGAAGATTCCGTCTCTACCAAGGTGTGTTGAGCGGAGGCTGGAGGGGACCGAGAAGGAGGAGGGGAGGATGAGCGAGTGGGGGTAGGAGAGCGGCTTGGCTGAGAAGGAGGGTGACTGTCTTCACTGGGCGTAGGCGCACGAGTCGCTGTCTCGCTCTCTGCTACAATATTGTGAGGGCGGGCGGTACATGCGATTGACCTCTGTTGTTTTTCTTCAAAGGTGAGGGTGGCAAGGAGAGTGTCTACAGTACTCAATTCTTCCACCAGCTTTCTTCGTCTGTCCACTAGGTAGTCCCTAATACACCTGTAGTTCAATTGTTTTTTTGTTGAGGCGAGGTCCCGACGAAGATTTCTTACCAGTTGTTTCAGTTCTTCCCTTTGTATATCATCCAGATCGTCATCCGATTCCTCTTCTGTGGAGTCCGTGGGGGGAGGGGAAGGATGGGCTGGATGGGCTGGCAAAGTGACACAGGGCGACACAGGATCATTAATGCCAGCCTTGACCCGCAGCTGTCCTGTGTTGCTTGCCACATCTATATTCTGTCTCCTCACTCAGGCAGACCACGTGAATCAGGTTAGGGCAACCCTGTTTGTTGCACCTCTTGACTGCCTGTGATGACACAGTTCGGCCACAGACAGCGCACCAGGATGCAGGTCTGTAGCCACTGATGCCACTGGGTCTTTCAATTAGGCTCTCATAACATTCAGATACCATTGCTGCTAGTGAGAGATGCGTAAGCAGCAACGTAGAGAGATATAAAGGGGGAGGGTAGGAAGGAGGTAGGCGTGAGGCGACGGGGGACCTAATCCGTTTTCAAGGTCACGCGGCGGAGTCAGGTCACACAGTAGTGGAGTGGAATACGAGAACTACACCACAGTATTTTCGTGTTTTTAAATCACTACGTGTGTATCACTGTAACTCACTATGGTTCACTGCACTGCACTTATGTTCCTCCGGCACTGATATATCCTGGCACCACTTAGAAGATATATGGCGCACAGAAAAAACACAAACACACGAAGCTCCCAGGCCTACGTCCTACCTCTCCGAGGTTCTCTCTCTCTCTTACACACACGAATTTCACGAAATGTCATTCTTTTAATACAGCATGTTCAAAATTCTCTCTCTCTCTCTCTCTCTCTCTCTCTCGACACACACACACACACACACACACACACACACACACACACACACACACACACGAACACACTGCCACTTTAATTGATCACATTTGGGCATCGCATATTGATTCAAATTTTACAAACTTCATTATACAGCTGACATCAGCGATCATTATCCAGTTGTCTCCAAATTTAAGCGCAAATATCCAAGGCAAAGTCACCCAGTGTACACTAACAAAAGATTCTTAACACCGATCGCACTAAACAATTTTGGTATTGAATTTCTGCAGGCTAATTGGAATCAAGTACTTGAAATTAATTGTCCAGATGATGTATTTAACGTTTTTCATGAAAAATTTAACACCTTGTTTCAAAAACATTTTCCACTAAAAAGAGTTTTAGTAAATAAAAAGCAGGAACAGTGTCCTTACATTACATCAGCCTTAAGGAAAAGCATACAAGAAAAACACAGGCTAGAGAGATTGTCACATCAGTGGCCTGTAACATTTAAAGAAGTTTATAAACAATATAGCAACAAGTTAACATAAATTCTTAGAGCAGCTAAAAATAATTATTACAAAAACAATTAAAAGAAACTCAAGGGAATCCTAAATCTCACTGGCAATCAATCAATTCCATACTTGGCAAAAATTCCCACCTACCAAATAAACCAAAAATTGAGTTGAAACCTTTTAGTTCTCATATTCCTAATAAATTTGATGATCATTTCCTAAAGCTTGGCGATAAGAAAACTACAACAGACGAGAATCAGCTTCAGTATCTTGTAGATCTACCAATATTTTCTATGTATCTTTCTCCTGCGACTGTCACTGAAACTGAAAATTATCTTCTAACCAATGATATGACGATATCTCCCCAAAAATATTAAAGTATGTATCGTCCCCATTATCAATACCACTAACTCACATTATTAATCTTTCACTGAACACCGGCATTTTTCCTGAAAAACTGAAAATAGCTAAAGTCATCTCAATACACAAATCTGGCAGTAAAACTGATATCAATAATTATAGACCGATTTCAATATTACCTGCTTTTAGTAAAATATTTGAGAAAGTCACAGCATTATGTCTGATAAATTATTTGGAGAAGAATAACTTGCTTTCGAAATATCAACACGGTTTTAGAGCTAAACATTCTGCAGAATCTGCAGTTATACAATTTACCAACATTGTCTACAATTATTTAGAGATAAAACATCACGTAGTTGGTATATTTATTGACTTGTCAAAAGCCTTTGACTCGTTAAATCATGCATTACTTGATAAATTGAAACTTAAGGGCATTAGAGGTGTACCTTTGCAACTTTTCAAAAACTATCTTAGAAATAGAACTCAGTCTGTATTCTGCAATAACCATTACTCCACTTCAGATATTATAACAAAAGGTGTACCACAAGGATCAATCTTAGGACCAATACTATTTCTGATTTACATAGATGATATAACTAACGCAAGCACAAAGTTAAAATACACTATATATGCTGATAAGGATTTATTTAACTTGCACACGAATTTACAAGCCGAATTAGAAAAAAAAATCAATCAATGGGCAAAAGCAAATAATTTAACAATTAATACTTCCAAAACTAATTACATTCTTTTTCAGAATCGTTCTTTAGACTATCAAATGCCCCCATTGTTGTTGGAGGGAAATATTGTCAAAAATGTAACTCATACGGAGTTTTTAGGTGTTCATATAGACAAAAACTTTAATTGGAGGTATCATATTAATGATGTTTATTTCAAATTATCCAGGATGTGTGCCATATTGTATAAGATTCGCAACAACTTCACTGTCGAGGCTCTTCTCAGTATCTATTATACTCTTTGTTATCCTCACTTTGTATACTGTGTCTCACTATGGGCATGTACCTGGCCTTCTTTCATCATCAAGGTAAAAATAGTCCAAAGCAAAATTTCAAGATGTATTTTCAACTTGGGAAAATTTGATTCCACTGCCAACATTTTCGCAGAGCACAAGCTTCTTAATTTTTGTTCTATACATAAATATTTTCTCCTTTAATTCATCTTTAAAAAGCTTGTAAACAGACAGGGAGCCCCAATTTTCAAAATTATTGGAATCAAGATACGGCACCAGACAACAAGATGTCAATATAATATGCCCACAGTACCGCACAACTCTTTTCAAACACACCATCTCCTATAATGGGCCACAACTATGGAACAACTTGCCAGTAGATATAAAAATTATTTCAGATAGTCCAGATCATTTTAAAAAGAAAATGAAAAAAACATTTACTTGCATTACAAAGTTCTTAGGGATAGGGCTGTTAATACATAGTTCATTTACTGATGTATGTGTGTATGTGGGTGCATGGGTTTGTGTTCTGATGTATGTGTATATGTGGGTGCATGGGTTTGTGTACTGATGTATGTTTGTATGTGGGGTGCATGGGTTTGTGTACTGATGTATGTGGGTGCATGGGTTTGTGTACTGATGTATGTGTATATGTGCGTTCATGAGTTTGTGTACTGATATATGTGCGTTCATGAGTTTGTGTACTGATATATGTGGGTGCATGTTTTTTTTTTTTTTTTTTTTTATTACGTAGGGAAGAGGGCCAGCCAAGGGCAAAAAAAAGAAAGTTAGAAAAAAGCCCACTTGAGCGCTGGCTCTCCAAAGAGTACAAAAGTGCCAAAACCGTCAGCCAGAATTAGGGGAGCAAATGCCTCGATACCTCCCTCTTAAAAGAACACAAGTTGTAGGAATTTGGAAATACAGATGCAGGAGGGAGTTCCAGAGTTTACCAGTGAAAGGGATGAATGATTGAGCGTACTGGTTAACTCTTGCATTAGGGAGTTGGACAGAATAGGGATGAGAGGAAGAAGAAAGCCTTGTGCAGCGTGGCCGCAGGAGGAGGAGGAGGCATGCAGTTAGCAAGATCAGTAGAACAGTTACCATGAAAATAGCGATAAAATATAGAAAGGGATGCAACATTTCGGCGGTGAGAAAGAGACTGAAGACAGTTAGTCAGAGGAGGGAGTTGATGAGACGAAGAGCTTTCGATTCCACCCTATCAAGCAAAGCTGTGTGACTGGAACCCCCCCAAACATGCGAAGAGTACTCCATACAGGGACGGATAAGGCCCTTATACAGAGTAAGCAGTTGGAGGGCGAGAAAAACTGGCGGAGACGCCTCAGAACACCTAATTTCATAGAAGCTGTTTTAGCAAGAGATGAGATGTGAAGTTTCCAGTTAAGATTATGAGCAAAGGACAGACCGAGGATATTCATTGTGGAAGAGGAGACAGTTGAGTGTCATTGAAGAAGAGGGATAGTTGTCTGGAAGGTTGTGTCGAGTTGATAGATGGAGGAATTGAGTTTTGAGGCATTGAAAACTACTAGATTTTCTCTGCCCCAATCGGAAATTTTAGAAAGATCGGAAGTCAGGCGTTCCGTGGCGTCCCCGCGTGATCTGTTAATTTCCTGAAGGGTTGGACGTCTCTGAAAGAACGTGGAAAGATGTAGGGTGGTATCATCAGCGTAGGAGTGGATAGGGCAAGAAGTTTGGTTAAGAAGGTCATTAATGAATAATAGAAAGAGAGTGGGTGACAGGACAGAACCCTGAGGAACACCACTATTAATAGG
The DNA here is from genome assembly GCF_017591435.1 of Portunus trituberculatus. Classification (NCBI taxonomy): domain Eukaryota; kingdom Metazoa; phylum Arthropoda; class Malacostraca; order Decapoda; family Portunidae; genus Portunus; species Portunus trituberculatus. The sequence goes on from NC_059290.1 coordinate 5,392,914, forward strand.
TTTAGGAGAAGAACAGTAGCCGTCTACCACAGCAGCAATAGAGCGGTCGGAAAGGAAACATGAGATAAAGTTGCAGAGAGAAGGATAGAAGCCGTAAGAGGGCAGTTTTGAAATCAAAGCTTTATGCCAGACTCTATCAAAAGCTTTTGATATGTCTAACGCAACAGCAAAAGTTTCACCGAAATCTCTAAAGAGGATGACCAAGACTCAGTAAGGAAAGCCAGAAGATCACCAGTAGAGCGACCTTGACGGAAGCCATACTGGCGATCAGACAGAAGATTGTGAAGTTTGAGACAGATGTTTGAGAATCTTCCTATTCAGGATAGATTCAATAACTTTGGCCAGGCAAGGTGCAAGCACAGAAGACAAGCAATAGGAGATTAAAGCTATAGGATGGCAGTGGTGCCATCAGGATTTGAGAAGTGGTTAGAGACAGAAGTCACGAGGAGAGTTTGAGTTTGAAAGATTTTGACATTTCCTATTTATGAAAGAGTGTTTTTAGGAACAGGCTGAATGTACCTTTTGTGGGCATGATTCCGGGCGAACTTCCAGCAGGAAGGAAAGGTCAGCACAAAGAGAGTCGATAGACAAAGTTGGAAGAGTTTGGGGATCCCAGGCAAGATTGTGATCGGAGGAGCCCAACGGAGATGAAAGGGTGACAGCATAAGCACATGTTGGGCGTGTTTCAGGAATGAGAACAATGGAGGATAGCAAAGTTGAAGGCTAGTTCACCAGGGTGGTCAGTGAAGGAGAGGAAAGCCAAAGCTGGTGGTGAACATTGAAATCTCCAAGAATGGAAATCTCAGCGAAAGGGTAGAGGGACAGAATGTGCTCCACTTTAGAAGTTAAGTAGTCGAAGAAATTACTATAGTCAGAAGAGTTAGGGAGAGATAAACAGCACAGATGAATTTAGTTTGAGAGTGACTGTTAAGTCGTAGCCAGATGGTGGAAAATTCGGAAGACTCAAGAGCGTGGGCACGAGAGCAAGTTAAGTCGTTGCGTACATAGACGCAACATCCAGCTTTGGAATGAAAATGAGAATAGAGAAAGTAGGAGGGAACAGAGAAGGGCTACTGTCAGTTGCCTCAGACAGCTGTGTTTCGGTGAGGAAAAGAAGATGAGGTTTAGTAGAGGAGAGGTGGTGTTCCACAGATTGAAAATTAGATCTAAGACCGCGAATGTTGCAGAAGTTAATGTAGAAAAAGTTGAGGGAGGTGTCAAGGCATTTGTGGTCTTCAACAGGAGAGGTGTCCGACCTGGGGACATTTTGGTCCCCTCCCAGAGGGGACTCCGAGGCGTTGTTTATTTTGGGTCCAATTTTTCTTTTAAATTTTGATTTGGAGTGAAGGGTGTATGTGTGGTAAGTGCATGTAGTTTTGTGTGAAGAAGGAGAGCTTTCTTTAGAGGGTAGGCTGTGACTACCCCCTTGAGTTGTGTGACACAAAGGGAAACATTCAACGAAATCACAACTAGCTTTAATGGAAGGTTCACAGCACCTCCTGAACTAGTGCTATTAGATCTCACTGGGAGTAAGTTATTGTTTCGGTAGGTGTCTACTACCTCCTTCTCCTAGTAGTTTATATATTTAGACATGTATATGTATGTTAAGTGTATGAAGATGAAGATACAAATAATATTTAACTATACCCAGCCTTGCAAATTTATATATATATATATATATATATATATATATATATATATATATATATATATATATATATATATATATATATATATATATATATAAATTCTTCCGTCAGGAGCCCCGGCTCGACGGGTCATGCCAATAATTTTCAATTTTGTTAGTTATGTGTATATATGTATATGCTGGCAATAAACTTTACTTTACTTTACTTTATTTTACTTACTTTACACACACACACACACACACACACACACACACACACACACACACACACACACACACACACACACGTCCGGTAGCTCAGTGGTTAGAGCGCTGGCTTCACAAGCCAGAGGACCGGGATTACGATTCCCCGGCCGGGTGGAGATATTTGGGTGTGTCTCCTTTCACGTGTAGCCCCTGTTCACCTAGCAGTGAGTAGGTACGAGATGTAAATCGAGGAGTTGTGACCTTGTTGTCCCGGTGTGTGTTGTGTGCCTGGTCTCAGGCCTATCCGAAGATCGGAAATAATGAGCTCTGAGCTCGTTCCGTAGGGTAACGTCTGGCTGTCTCGTCAGAGACTGCAGCAGATCAAACAGTGAAACACACACACACACACACACACACGTAGTGTAGTGGTTAGCACGCTCGACTCACAATCGAGAGGCCCGGGTTCGAGTCCCGGTGCGGCGAGGCAAATGGGCAAGCCTCTTTATGTGTGGCCTCTGTTCACCTACCAGTAAATAGGTACGGGATGTGACTCGAGAGGTTGTGGCCTCGCTTTCCCGGTGTGTGGAGTGTGTTGTGGTCTCAGTCCCACCCGAAGATCGGTCTATGAGCTCTGAGCTCGCTCCATAATGGGGAAGACTGGCTGGGTGACCAGCAGACGACCGAGGTGAATTAAACACACTTACCTGTTTCATTATCAATTGACAAATATTGTAGCTGTTGCTGTTGTTGCAGTTGTTGCTGCTCAGAATAGTAGTAGTAATCGTTCGCAGGGCCTTGTTGTTGGGGATGGTCGTAGTTGTTGTGGCTGTAGTAGTCGTCACAAGTGTCCTGTAGTTGTGCTTGTTGTTGACAATAGTAATTGTTGTAGTTATCTGTGTCTTCCGGTTGTTGTAGTAGTAGTTGTGGTTGTTGGGGATGATAGTAGTTGTTGTAGTTGTAGTCATCACAAGTCTCTTGCAGATGTGGTTGTAGTTGTTGTTGTTGTTGGTAGGATGGTCCACCTACAAAATTATATAAAAATACAAGAAACACGTTAACTACAGTTACTACCACTACTACTATGTTCTCCTTACATAACATTGACCACAACTACTACTACTACTACTACTACTACTACTACTACTACTACTACTACTACTATTACTTCTACTACTACTACTACTACTACTGTTACTACTACTACTATTACTACTGCCACTACTTCTACTACTGCTGCTGCTACTACTACTACTACTACTACTACTACTACTATTACTATTGCTACTACTACTACTACTACTACTACTACTACTACTACTACTACTACTACTACTACTGCTACTACTACCACCACCACTACTTACATTGGTTGTTTGCGTAAGGTTGTGCCAGACTTGAAGTTGGTTGCGAAAAATTCAAATCATGATGAGTGTTCTGAAAAGAAATAATAAATAAATCAGACCCTCTCTCTCTCTCTCTCTCTCTCTCTCTCTCTCTGGTTTGTATTATGCCATACTTTATAGTGAGCGTTCGTCACTGTGTGCGTAATTCAAGAAGTTACAACTCCCTGCCAAACACTATCACCTCATTTTTTTTGCACTCAACACGCATAGACATTTATAGCCTGTGAATGTGTGTGTGTGTGTGTGTGTGTGTGTGTGTGTGTTTCAGTGTGTGTGTGTTTCACTGTTTGATCTGCTGCAGTCTCTGACGAGACAGCCAGACGTTACCCTACGGAACGAGCTCAGAGCTCATTGTTTCCGATCTTCGGATAGGTCTGAGACCAGGCACACACCACACACCTGGACAACAAGGCCACAACTCCTCGATTTACATCCCGTACCTACTCACTGCTAGGTGAACAGGGACTACACGTGAAAGGAGACACACCCAAATATCTCCACCCGGCCGGGCAATCGAACCCCGGTCCTCTGGCTTGTGAAGCCAGCACTCTAATCACTGAGCTACCGGGCGTGTGTGTGTGTGCGAGTGTGTGTGTGTATCTCTCTCTCTCTCTCTCTCTCTCTCTCTCTGTGTGTGTGTGTAATTCGTCTGCTGGTCACCCAGCCAGTCTTCCCCATTACTGAGCGAGCTCAGAGCTCATAGGCCGATCTTAAGGTAGGACTGAGACCACATCAACACACAACACACACCGGGAAAGCGAGGCCACAACCCCTCGAGTTAAATCCTTATCCTATTTACTGCTAGGTGAACAGGGGCCACACATTAAGAGGCTTGCCCATTTGCCTCGTCGCTTACCGGGACTCGAACCTGGCCCTCTCGATTATGAGTTGAGCGTGCTAACCACTACACTACGCGGTGTGTGTGTGTGTGTGTGTGTGTGTGTGTGTGTGTGTGTGTGTCAGTGGTTGGTTTAAGCTTCAAAGGAAGGTGAACAAATACACACATTCATGTAGTTGCTATAATGGTTGAAGGTAGTACAGGCAACAGCTAGGTGCGTCTACTATGTGGAGCACAGCGGAATGCATTGCTGAGCTATGGTGTGCTGTGCTGTGCTGTGTTGTGTTATGCTGTGCTGTGATTTTATAACAGTACTGGTGATACTTTTCGTGTTCACTGTACTATTCTTTGATATAATCGCTAGTCTGGCATTATTAAGGTCGGCAGATTGTGAGTTTAGGCTGTTTACTGGGAAGTCACTACTGTGGGAGCAACTAGCCAACATTAGCTTTACTCTACAAGCAACACCAGCTTACTGTAACTTAACCTAAGCAAACATAGGTCAACCTAACCTAACCAAACCAGACCAAACAAACCTAAGCAGACCTAACCCAACCCAACCAACCCTAGCCTAGCGTAACCACACCTAAACATGATCCAACCAATCAAACCCATCCTAACCCAGCTTAGTTTAACCTAACTAAACCCTGACCATTACTCTCACCTGTACTGATGATGCACAGTGAACAAGTGATTGGTGCCGGTGTTCCAGTGACTTTCATTGACAACCTCAATATAATGACGATATCAAATGCCATACTAACACTAGTGAAGGAAATTAAGAACATTTCTGCGATATGAACAGGGCAAACACTTTTGTGAACCTTGTTAGTGATCTCTATGGCCTTGGAGAATGGTTGTGGTGAGAGGATAGAGCGTTTTCTTAGATTGCTTTTATGGTTTCAGTGAGAGATTAACAAGATATCTACATTTCAAAGCCTGCAGTTGAAGTGACGTGGGTTTTAAAGTGTCTTTTTTTTGGGGGGGATGTTTGTGGTTACAAATTAAAAAAATGTTTACATTCCAAAGGTTGTAGTTGGAGTGACGCTGGTTTTTAAAGGTATTTTCATGATTGTGGTGACAGATTAACAGCATTTCTATATTTCAAAGACTCTAGATTTTACGGTTGTGGAGACAGATGAACAAGATTTTTATATTCCAAATGCTGTTGTTAAAGTGATGTGGGTTTTAAGTGTTCATATATATATATATATATATATATATATATATATATATATATATATATATATATATATATATATATATATATATATATATATATATATATATATATATATATATATATATATATATATATATATATATATATATATATATATATATATATATATATATATATATATATATATATATATATATATATATATATATATATATATATATATATATATATATATATATATATATATATATATATATATATATATATATATATATATATATATATATATATATATATATATATATATATATATATATATATATATATATATATATATATATATATATATATATATATATATATATATATATATATATATATATATATATATATATATATATATATATATATATATATATATATATATATATATATATATATATATATATATATATATATATATATATATATATATATATATATATATATATATATATATATATATATATATATATATATATATATATATATATATATATATATATATATATATATATATATATATATATATATATATATATATATATATATATATATATATATATATATATATATATATATATATATATATATATATATACATATTCCAAAGACTGTATTTGAGGAGATATGGGCTTCAGATGTGTTTTTATCGTTGCGGTTACAATTTAATAGCATTTCTAAATTCTAAAGGGTTCTAGTTTCTAAAAGGTCCTATCTAAACTGAAGATAATTTTCAAGAGTGTTTTTCCGGTTGTGTTGATATATTGATAAAGACTGTAGTTGAAGTGACGCGGATTTTTAAGGGTATTTTTGGGGTTATGGTGACAGATTAGCAACATTTCTACTGTCTGAACAGGAGAAAAACTGATGGGAACCGGATAGTGTTCTTTATGGCCTTGAAAAACAATCGTAGTTAGAGAGAAGAGCGCCGGACACACGGTTGGAAATGTCACCTTATAGAAACAAATATCGACGGCATTAACCCCTATGGGACGCCCCGCTCTCAGGACAACCTCTAGAACACACTAATTAATTCCTCTCTCTCTCTCTCTCTCTCTCTCTCTCTCTCTCTCTCTCTCTCTCTTACCTTCAAAATTTGAGCAGTTCCTTCTCTTTCTTTTATTTCTGTTATTCCTCTACGTTGTCTTCTTCCTTCTCCCTCTTCCTTGTCGTATATGTATGTGTTCAGCATATCAGCCATGTTGGTTTCTTCTCCCAAAGTACATGTAGGGTTCAGAAAGTCCCACTGTCTCTCTTCTTTTCCCTCTATCTTTCTCTCTCCCTCTCTTCTCATTTCCTTTCTTGGGATCATTGTTGATGCTGTTGCTGTTGTTGTCGTCGTCGTCGTCGTCGTCGTTGTTGTTGTTGTTGTTGTTCACTTAGTCTCTCTCTCTCTCTCTCTCTGAAGAATTTCCTCAGCCTCCTCTCCTTATATACATGCATCACATGCACACACACACAGAGAGAGAGAGAGAGAGAGAGAGAGAGAGAGAGAGAGAGAGAGAGAGAGAGAGAGAGAGAGAGAGAGTGGGGAGAGTTAAAATACGTCTTGGCATTAATTAAAATACGTCTTGGCATTAAGAGAGAGAGAGAGAGAGAGAGAGAGAGAGAGAGAGAGAGAGAGAGAGAGAGAGAGAGAGAGAGAGAGAGAGAGAGTAGCATCTTGTAGCTAAATGTGTGTGTGTGTGTGTGTGTGTGTGTGTGTGTGTGTGTGTGTGTGTGTGTGTGTGTGTGTGTGTGGTTGGGGAGGTGTGTCAACTTAATCAAACCTATGAAAACTAACCTAACCTAACTTAACTAACTTGCCTAACCTAACTTAACCTAATCTGGCCTTTTTTTTTTATGGTATGGCCTATTGTGCCTGTAGGTACACTAAGAAGAGTATGTATGGGAAAGCTGTTCACCTTCCATCCATTAATGGCGCAGGTAATTTTATCTATAGTGGTACCCATATTAGGGCCCATATCACCATCCAAGCGCATCTTTGGAGTAACCATCTAGAGCCTGGATATTATTGGGACATGTAGCTACTTTAAACCACTCGACAAATAACAAAGCATCTAAGGCTGAACGCGGTGGGATTCGAGCCTACGAGTGAATGTCTGCCCGATCCGCTACCGTATCCATTATGTCAACGCCTCCTTTCATTGCTGCTTACTGTAGGATTATTGTTGATATCGTCACTGTTGTTACTATTATTACTATCATCATTATTATTATTATTATTGTTTTTATCATTATTATTATTATTATTATTATTATTATTATTATT